>NC_089502.1:7998107-8116714 GCF_036850765.1 Saccopteryx bilineata | reverse complement strand
TGTATTTGTTATTTATAAAGTACGTTTTCTTGTTTTAAAAGCATATAAAACAAAAAATTCATGTGGTTTTGGGGGGCCACAATGGATTAATTGCATTCCCATTCATTTAAATGGGGAAATTCAATTTGACACACGAGCAAATTGAGTCACGAGCTCGGCCATGAGACGAATTGAACTCGTGTGTCAAGGTACCTGAAGGGAAAGACCCTGCACAAATATAAGCAGTAGTTAACTTCAGAGCAGAGGTTACTTGGAGACCGGAGATCTTGGAGTGCGTTAATCATAACAGGAGCCTGGCCTGGGGTTACTTGAATGCAAGTACGCAGGATTCTTGGAGGAATGCCTCCAAGAACCAGATGTCCTTTATGTTTGATAAACTCTGAGACTCTGGTTCTTCTCGTGTCCTTGATCATGAAGGAAACAGTAGACATGCGGGATTAAAGATGGTTTCGTTCGGAAAAAGGCTTTTCTAGTTTTATCTGCTGAGCTGTGGCTTTTGGAACTCAATAAATATGCAGTGACGCAGTTTCTCGGGGCTGATTCCGCCTTATGAGTTTTAGCCCTCTGCTTATACTGCTTTCATCTGATGTGTCTTACTCCTTGTGAGTCCGAACCATAAAAGAAATCATAACAGGTACCACTGTATAAATGCTGTTGAATAATGTGAGGCCTTGGCCGGTTAGCTCAGTGCATCAGAACATCGTCCCAAAACACCAAGTTTGCGGGTTTGATGCCAATCAGGGCACATACGGGAAGCAACCAATAAATGCACAAGTTAGCGGAACAACAAATGAATGCTTCTCTCCTCCCCTTTCTCTCCCCACCCCCTAAGTCAATCAATATATAATGAAGAAATAAATGTTTTGAGGTACGCTCCATTTACAGTGCACAACAGTCAGTTGCACGAGTCCTTGGCATTTTATGACAGTGAATGCTCTTAAACATGTGTTGCTGTCCACCATTAACACAATCTGGTATTTTGTTTTACAGGGGGAAAAAGTGTTTGATATCATTTTATTCTATTAAATGTGGGTCCTAGCCCTTTCCATAAGCTTTGCATTAAATATTTTCACGTTAGCTTCAATTTACAAACGAGGAAAAGATTGTTCTAATTGTCTTTGTGCTTCTTCTTTATGACAGTTATTGGCTTGGAGTGGCCCATTAACCAAACCATTCATTTATTTTACCGTCAAGTGTTTTTACTTGTCGAAAAGGTCATTTTTGTGTCTCTTGTTTCATAAGTTTACTAAAACTAAAGCAAGCTCTGTGTTCAGTGTGAGAAGTACACAGACTGACAATCTGGATGAGCATTTGTTTGTTATTTTGGACAGTGAATTGCCGAAGTACCGGTCACTGGCAACTCCTGGATTCATTTTGGTGTTTTTGGAATTTCATGCTTCCAATAATTGCATGTCGAATACCATGTTCCTCAATTCAGTTCTGCCCAAAGTCTTCTTAAGTGGTTCCTTTGAAAATCACTGGAGCCAGTGATTAAAAATCAATTTACATATAAAAAGAATTCATCCTGAGAATGAGTGCTCTCAGTTCTCTAGTAGTGAATGACACTTGCAGGTCATAGGGTACAATTTGAATATTATTTTAGGACATACTTGTGCATTTAATATAGTATTACTTTTTAATGTCTGCCTAAGTTCTCCTTCCCAGGTGTTCTCCCAGAGGGGGGAAAATGTTTTGTGTAGTTTTTACTTACGAAAAAGGAGGATATGACTGTATATGTACTGGCCTCTTTGGACCAGGGAAACTCTTGTTCTCCTTGTTTGAGGACCTCAGCCCTACTGGACATGCTACTTCCTGCCTCCATCTCCCACTACAGAGGGTGCTGCCCCTGCCTCTTTGGCTGCAAGTGCTGACTGTGCATTAATGCCTCAAGTGCTAGTGTATTGGCTTAAGAAATAGGCAGTGCTTGCTATATTGACACTCATGTCTCCCCCGTGTGACACCTAGAGTGTATTCAGGGGGAGGCTTAAATGAAAAGAAAACTGCAGTTTTACTTGTAAGGTATTTTTCCCTGCCGAGAAGGAAGGAAGAGGGCTCGGAGCCACCAAGTGTGGAATAACAAAAGGCTTTATTGAGTACAGAGCATGCATCCCGCCCGGCGAGGTTCCCTGGCCCCAAAGAAAGAAAGATGGAGGAGATGGAGGCCAGGGAAGTCGCAAGGATTAAACCGCGTGGGAGATATTTAAAGGGGTCCCTCTAGGGAAGTCGAGCTAACATGACGTGGTGAAATCTCACTGGCTGGCAGATGGTCGCTTTTTCCCAAACGGTTCCTGTGAAGCCTCCTTTGGCGCACTTGGTTGTGGGCAGTACTAGCCAAAGTTCGCGGGTCTGAGTTCCCCACGTGACCATCCCCCATTATCCACCGACCTTACATTCTGACCTTCTGTGTTAAATAGAAAAAGGGGCACCGTTTATTCGTCTGGCTACTTCCTGCTGATTAGGGGTGTTGTGGGGAGGGGGAGATCGGAAGGTGGTGGCTTTGAGGGGTGTCAGGAGGAACATCTGTGTGGCCGTGATTGGAGAAACTTTGCGGATGCGGACCTGTAAGGATTTAAAGAAAGAGGAGTAATAGGGGGATTTGTAGGGTCCAGCCTTTTGATGAGCTGGAGATGAATGGAGTCCAGTGGTTCCGACTGCCAGTGGTCCTGTGAGGAGGCAAGCTTGAGGCAGAACTGCATGTCAGGAGTGGCGTAAAGGGGGAAAGGAAGGGGTCCCATCCATTCCCATAACCGAGACCTGTGAGGGAACTAGAGGTCCAGAGTGTGATGGCAGAACAGAGAAGGTAGCCCCGTGTCCACAAGAAATGAGATGGACTTACCCACTAGTTGCAGCATACCCTGGGTTCTCCAAGTCCAGGCCATGTCCTAGGAGTTTGACCAATGCACCCACCTGGCTAGATTGGCCTTCCCATTTGGGTGGCTTGTCCGCCACATGGAGGCGTCGAGGAAAAGCCTGTTGCCCCAAGGGACAATCTCTCCGCCAGTGACTGGGCTGTTTGTAGTCAGGGCACGCTCAGTGGGCAGCTGCAGGCAGGGTCCTGCCGGGACCAATGATCCTGCTTGCCACACTTAAAGCAAGCTGCTGGTGGGATTTCTCTTTGTGGCTTGGATTTGGGTCAGGCACTTTCTATGCCTTGCCTCTGTTGTTCTATTGGCCTCAGGGTTGCCACAAGAGCTGGGGTTTGCAGCGTTACCTTCTGCTGCATGCGGGCCTGGAAAACAGACTTAGCCTGTTTCTACTAATTGGGACCTTTAAAAATGTTAAATGCCATGTTCACAGGTTCCAGATAAGGGTTTGGGGGTTGAGAATAAAAGAAGGAGGGCTCATGGGGAGCCCGGCACCCAGATCCTGCAGGAAATGCTGGAGCCAAAGGCAGGACAGGGCCAGAACTTCCTGCAAGAAAATTGGGGTTGGACATCCTGAAAACCAGTGTAAGAGCCAATGCCAGGCTGAGAATGGCCTGACGGAGGAGGGACTTAAGAACACAGTGGAGAAGGGAAGGGCCCCTGGCCAGCAGGGGAGGGGAAAGAGAATGGTAGTGGTGAATAAGAAACAGGTTTTTTGCAAAAGGAGGGGAGGAGGCTCTCAGAGGGAAGAGACCTGAGCACAAAAGAGGTCCGCAGAGGGACCAGAGAAAAGTCCCAAGAGAGGGGCACCCCCGGGGGTCAGGCAGGAGGAAAAGAGAGTTGGGAGTCCGTGGAGAAGGAAAGATCAGGAGTCGAGGTTTTAGGTGAGGTTTCTCTGGCCAGAGAAAGGCCTGTGCAGTGGAACAGGAAGCACAGAGATTAAGGACGGGTGCACAAATAATTAGAAGCCGTGTATGTAAGAGATCTCCAATCAGTTCCCAGCTTTTTTGGCGATAGTTAAATTGGTGAGGGTGTTAAAACCGAAAGTCCCTTCAGGAGGCTAATTCAGTGGGTTCTGTGGCCTGGCCACAGCAGAGAAGAACAGTTCTTCTTTATGGAGGGAGATTCCTGTGCCCCCACAGCCGCCCTCAGTCCTCGGAGTGGTCAGATTTGAGTATTAGCGTCCTAAAACTCAAGGTCCAGCCACGGACGGAAAAGGTAAAGTGGATATGCTTGGGACGTCTCCACAAGCACATGCTCACTCGGAACGGAAAAGACTTCCCTGACGTAGCTACAGTTTCAGACAGGGAGTCTCGGAGGAAAGAACTCATGGATGGCTGGAGGCAGGGGACTTACCGCACCGTGCGCCGAAGTGGGTGGAAGGTCGGAGATGCTGGTTCTTTCTAGGAGGGGATGAGGAAGAGGAGCGGTCCTTGCGGACTTCTACTCCTCCCGGGTTTCGGCACCAAAACGTAAGGTATTTTTTCCTGCTGAGAAGGAAGGAAGAGAGCCCAGAGCTGCAAAGTGTGGAATAATAAAAGGCTTTATTGAGTACAGAGCATGCATCCCGCCCGGCGAGGTTCCCTGGCCCCAAAGAAAGAAAGATGGAGAAGATGGAGGCCAGGGAAGTCGCAAGGATTAAACCGCGTGGGAGATATTTAAAGGGATCCCTCTAGGGAAGTCGAGCTAACATGACGTGGTGAAATCCCACTGGCTGGCAGACAATCGCTTTTTCCCAAACGGTTCCTGTGAAGCCTCCTTTGGCGTGCTTGGTTGTAGGCGGTCCTAGCCAAAGTTTGCGGGTCTGAGTTCCCCACGTGACCATCCCCCATTATCCACCGACCTTACATTACTCAAAACCCTAAGGTTCTAATCACTGAAGGTATCCTGATAGTTGGCATTAAAGAAAATGGTGCTTTCTTTGGATAATGGTGATGGTTGCCTTTGTGCTGGTAGATTCTTGATATTGTCTTAAATTATGCATATTTCATGACTTATATTTGTGAAACATTGGTGTTATCTAAATCCACCTTGGTTACATTTAGAAAAGTGAAAGGTCCATTGCTGGTATTTGGATTTTACTTTATCTGTGTCATTGGTGCTGGCAGGAATGGAGAGTTCAGGAAGTGGGACACAAACTAGCTCCACTAATCCTGACTTTTCAGGTACAGCCCTAGACCTCTAACAATATCTAGTTGTGGAGTGAAGGTACTTTTAATACATGCCCATTGCCCATCGTATCCTAGGGACGAACATACTAGCAAATGAAGTGCAAATCCCCCAATCTGTGTATTACCAAATGTCCAGTTTCTTTCTGTTGTTTTCTCCTCAAAGACTATGTTCATTTTCAGAGAGTGAGAACATGATGTAATGTGTGAAATTCTTCATGAGATTGTTCAGATTTGAATTAGCTCATTTCTACTTTTGCAATATTTGAACTTACAATGTTACCAATTATTTAAGCTAATATAACAATGCCATTGTATAATATGCATTTCATGGTTTATTTAGTAGAAGAAAAAAAACACAATCAAATTATTTGTTACCCATAATCTTGCATGGTATTTGTCAGTATTGGTAACAAAGTGAATACATGTACCCATTCCAAAGGTTTGTTACCCATAGTAGTGTATGAGTCGATTGCCTTATCACTGAAGGGGAGTAAAAATGGAGTTCTGAGACTGTCCTTCTAACAAATGGCAGTACTGTTGTAAGGTACCAAAGGCTACAGAATTAATATTAATATTTTAGGAAGCTTAAAGAACATTTTATTAGTTTGGGCTAGGCATACAGAGAGATTTTGTAAATGGTCTCTGTACTTCTGTGATTAGCATAAAATCAAGATGGCCGATGACATTGTGTTGTAAATGCAGAAAGAGAAAGGAGACTTGGATTCTCTGACCTTCCCCCATACCTATGGGGAAATGAGTGAATAGCTAGCCAGGTGTAGGGAGAGAAATGATTGAATTAAACCTTTCCTTATACTAATGGACCATTTATAGGCATTTGTCTCCATGGAAACTACCTCTGCCCTCCAGAAAGCATGTAGTTAATGTATGTATCTCTACACAAAGGAATAGCAAAGATAGCAAATGAACACTAGAAAATTATAGGGATGTCTTTTAGTATGTAAAGTGACATTTTTACCATTATGTTGCCTTGTAAGTTTTAATGTAGAAGCGTTTTTTTATGAATCCTATAGACAGATGTTATAAACTTGCTAATGAATTGTGTCCCATCCCCCTCCCTTCATCCTTTCCCCAAACCTGTATAGGAGAAAACAAAAGGTATAGGCTTTTATAATAACCATGATGTCAGGTTATTTCCCCACCCATGTATAAGTAACGGTATATAACCAACCCCTAGAATATTAATGACACACGATTTTGGACTGACCCCATGTAAGCTATATGTGGCTGGCATATTTAATAAATTTCCTTCTTTAATAAAACTTTTCAAAAACTTATTTGGACTACATGCCTCTACGAAAACCCGCGGAATTGTGGATTGTTTACTTTACAACAGTACCTCTCAACATAATATTTAATTACCATTCTATGATATTTGATTAAAGCAGGACAAACAATGGTACATTTTGAAAGCACAATCAAGCCTCTAAAGCAGCAGTCTTATCTTGTGGTTTGGTTCACGCAGTTCCTGTCTTACATTATCTTGTACTCTTTTGGTTTAGCTCATTTAGGCTGCTTGATTGGGTACTCTGGTCCTACCAACCATTTCCAGAAATCCCTCTGGATAAGGGAAAGAGGAAGTTTGCCCCAGCCACTCATCTTATGATTTTCCAGGTTACTGAACTTTCCAGCAGTTATGCTATACAGTCCACCTGCAGGCAAGTCATATTTGTACAATCATCGTCTCCTTCAGGACCTGTGAAGGAAACATCCAGTACTGGTCAGCCCATGGGCTGGAAATGAGAAGAGAGTGTAACCAGAGTGTAATTGTCAAGACCAGCCAGACAAAAGTAAGAGCAACCTTATGTTGTGTGAGACCACAAATGTTGAGATGACTGTAGGTAGCACCTGTCCCCAGTCAGCTGTATTATTATTTAAGATGGTGTTGAAATCCCTTCCTTGAGTCTCTAAGATAGGCCGTTCCAACAATATCAGGCTAACTCCCTGGACACTGCTTATTAACCGCATGATAGAGACCCTATGTCTATAATCAATTTTATTTAAGTAGTCACTAGCATCTATTTCTGGTCATTACCTGTATTCCTTTGGTCGCTGTAGGTGCCACTGTTATAAACACATTGATGTGACTACAATGTCAGATTAAAGAAAATAATACATAACCAGAAAATATATCTTGATATTTTCATATCAAGGCTTTTATTTGTCTCTTTATCTTTTCTTCTTTTGGAAACTATTGTAATACCAGGCAGGATGGACTGTATGGGATTGTCAAAACAAACTTCAGGAATCTAGAGATTCTGGGAGTGCTGATATTGTGATTCTTTTTTTCAAGGACAACAACATGGGTTTGAATGTGATTGAAAACCAGCTCTCTCTAGGGAAGGGGAAAGATGAGACCTGTACACCAAGTTGGTTTCAGAGAATGATAGCATTTATTTATCAGTGGCCCTGAAGCATAGGCTAACGATTCAAGTAATCTGTAGATGAATATGTCTTTAAACATTTATTCTTCCATACCTTGTTGGGTCCCGCCCCCCTGTTTTTTTCTTACTAAAGCTGTGGATTTTCCTTGCAGATGTTACTGGAGCCACACAATGTGTTTCATTTACATTAAGTTTCTAGTATCTGAATCTGAAAGGCTTTCCACTCTTTTTACTCTCATCTTTGAACCTCAATTCCCACACTTGCAAAATGAGAATCACACCTTGTTGTCAGGGATGTTTGTGAGAATCAAGTGTGATGGTCTCTGTAAAGTGCTCAGCACCCTGGAGGTACTAAAGGAATTAGTACACCATTTCCAGAATCCATATATGGAAGCGGGTCATTAGGGCTTGATTAAGCTCCTCTCCCTACCCGGCCAGAACCCACTCCCACTTCATTTCTTTACACTTTTGCCATGATTTCCACTAAATGTTTGTTTTCTTTCACATGGCCAGCAAATTTCCTCAGAGGTGACTGAGCATATGTCTCTTTGGAAACCAACTCTTTAATTCTGCTATGATGCCTAGCAACCCAGACTTTGCCTTGCTCTGAGCCACATTCTTTTCTGGCCAATGCGGATGCCTTTCTTTGAAGCGATGTGGCTCAGCATCAAATTCAGGCTGGAGGTTGCTTGTTAACTGGCTGTGCTTAAAAAGGTCGTTGCGTATGTCATGTCACTCCTTTACAAGGCAGTGGTCAGTTTGTTGAAAATCTGGTGAAGGCTTTTGACAGTTTGAGTAGGGGAGAGTGCCCAATATCAATAATAACTGGTCGAAGGTGCATTCAGAGACTTTTCACTTTTAGTTTCATAGCAACCCATGGCTCCTCTATTGCTTTATTAGCATGGGTTTTATCCAGAAGCTGGCAGCACAGAACCTGCAGTTCACTCACCTAAACGTAAAAAAAACAAAAAGAAGAAAAAATAATCCACTGTTCTTTGTAATTAGAAACTGAAGTATGTATTTGATCCAGAGGGACAGATGTAGCCAATAAGAACACAGGACGCATAGTAAAATTTTGATGAAAGAAGAAGAGAAGAAGAAGAAGAAGAAGAAGAAGAAGAAGAAGAGAAGAAATTGACGTATGTAGCCTTTAGCCTTTATACAGCCACATGAACCTTTCAAAGATTTATCCTTGTAAGTGGTTAAATTACTTTGAGGACGTGGAAGATGAGGGGCACTATTGTTTTCCACCCATTGATGGGGAACCTGTGGCCTGACATACTTAGAAAAACTTGTACCCAAACCATGTTCCTTCACCAAGTGACATGACAGTAACCAAGATCTGCCTATTTATCGGCCCAAAACAGTGATGAAACTCAATAACTGTGATTTTGTCTCCTCCTACCACACACACTTGTGCCCACTGCCCATCAAAGTCATCTTGCATACCTCCTTGGGGGCAAGGGACGCATTCACCTAAGTGAATGGTTCGTGGGTAAACTCCACTGAGTGTTGGCACTTAAAATAAGTCACAAGGGTGAAGATTCCAAATGGGGTGACTCTTTAATTGGTGGCATACTCAAAGGCAGAATCTTAGGGAAAGAGAATGCAACCCTCCTCAGAATTTTAGGTGGAATCTGGCTCTGTGGTTCTTTCCCGGGAGTTCGTTCCTGGACCGGCCGGGTAACTCAACCTCATGAGGCATCTACTCGATGTCTACTCACTAGTGGGAATGTTAATGTGCTAGAAATTTTGGGTATAAAGTATTCCACATCAAACTCATATTTACCTTATGTATTTTGTCATTCTGATTATTTATGTGGGTGACAGAGAGTGAATAATATCGGGCACTTCAAGGCAAGGGCTCTGAAATGGAGTGTATTTCTTCTTATACTGGTTCCCCGTTATAGGCATGCTTCACAACTTAATAATATTCCAGTTTGGTGTGTGTGTGTGTGTGTTGTGTGTGTGACATTTTATTTATCCATGTTCCTGTTGATAGACAGTTAGGTTGTTTCATACCTTGGCCATGGTGATTAATATTACCATGTGCATTGGAGTGCAGATATGTCTTTGAGATAGTGGTTTCATTTCTTTGGATATATACCCAGCAGTTGGATTGCTATATCATATGGTTCGTTGGTCTTCATGGTGATTCGTCATTCTTTTAAGGAGAAGAACTATAGAGGATTAGCGGCTCAAAAGTATGCAGGGATTCTCTGACCAGGAGACATCGGAGTGCCTCAATCAATATGGTCCTTTAGTTCTGGCCCCTAAAGCCTACAGGTGGGAAGAGGGTTTGGTACGAGTGGCCTTCTGTCAGACATACTCTCAAGAACTCAAGGGAGGAAAGCCGACAGGAGGATATGGCACTCTCACCTCAGTGTGAAGCTGCATTGCACCTTTGTCGTCGTTCAACAGTGCCTTCCTGCCCTCTTTCCCCATTCCTAGGCCCACTATGTGGGTTCAGCATAGCTTAGTAGGACAGAAGATATCAATGCATAGTGTTTGAGCTCTGGCAAGATAGTTTTTTTTTTAAATGATGGAGGACTGTTCCTTAGTTATCCAGCTTCATTGAGAATTTTGGACTTAGCTTCTGGGAACACTTTTGCTGTCTCTGTCTCATTGTGTGAAGTACCTTAGTCTACAAAAAAACCGGTCATGAAATGGTGGCCCTTCAACCGTCCTATACTGTTTGTCTAGAATAGCTGGTTTTGTTAACATTCATTTTGACAGTTTTAGCTGACTAACATATGCTAATGAAATTCAACGTAACGTTCAAGGCAGTTAATGTGACAGAAGATGCTCTGTGTGGCTACTTAGGAGCATTCCTTAAACAGAATATGCTTTGTGCTTAGAACATAGCTAGGTTTACAGTTTCAACAGTAAGCCAGCAATAAAGATCAAGAAATTCCCAACTTGTCTATAACCACTCCTATAATAAAAGAAAAAAACGATGGGAGAAAAATTACCAGTTTTTATCAATGGACTCTGTTGTAGGTAAATGTAGGGATACCAAGTGCATGAATAAAGGTGCTAAGACAGTAAGATACTTGGTTAATTACCGCTGATTTTTTAAAAACCCACAAAACACAAAATATGTGTTTGCCTGTGTAATACAGTTAATCCACCAACAATAACCTGAACTATGTCTCAGAGAATATAATTTAAATAACCTACTGTTGAGTTCCCCTGAGCTTGTTCCTCATATCTCTGTCTTTAAAATGTGTTTGGTCAAAAATAAGGCAACAGAAGGAAACTAGACTTTGGGTGTTGAGCACACAATAGAATATACAGATGTTGACTTGTAATCTTGTTACACCTGCAAACTTACACATTATTAACCAATGTTACCTCAATAAATTTACATTAAAAAGAAAAGAAAAATGTGTTTGTTGCTTAGGGTTCTTAAGTTTTGTAAAATACCATGTTCTTCCAATAAAATGTATTTGTTTCAGTAGATCCCATTTGTAGCTTTTTATTATTCACAATGAACACCCAACATGATCAAGAAGCTGTGGCTCTGCCTTGTGCGCCATGCCTGAACCAGGGCAGAGTTCTGAGCTATAGCATACGATGGATTAAGGACAAGGGTTTGATGGGGAGGAATGGAGTTTCCAGGCCATTACAGAAGTTGCTCTCCCCTTTGTTAATCTCTTGCCTTTGTTTAAGAAAGCATTCCCCTAAAGGTCGCAGGTAATTTTAAGATCTCCCTGTGAGAAGTGATCCTTTCAGCCACTTCATGAAAGCCATAATTACACTTTGGGGGGATCATGGAAGGGTATGGGCAATCTCCTGATACTCCCAACGGTTAAGACAGATGTAAGTGTGACTAGCATTGTTGTACAGAAGATCAGTCCAGAATTCAGCAGGACAAAATTAAAAGCAGCAGGCACGCCATTTATTCCTAGTGAAGGCTGCATTTGAATCTTTGGTCCCTTGTATCTGAGGCATCTTTTTGTTATATCACACCAGCAGATTTATAAAAAGTGTTGTATATATCAGAATTAAGTTAAGTGGATGGGAATAATGTCTTTTGGCATTGTTTGGTCTTTTAGACGTATCAGTACAGTTTGCATTTTCTTATATAGAACTTTCAATTAATTAAAATTGCCTGTCTTCTGTACAGCTTACCATAGTTTAAACATTTCAGAAAATAACATTATTGTGGTCATTAAAATCTCCCCATAGGGGAAAGGAAAGCACGACTGTGGCCTGCTTTGCTGGGTGGTTTGAGCATGGGTTTCTCCCTGTGGATTTCGTAAAGATCTTGGCTCAGCAACTCTGTTCTTGCCATTCAGTCTGGAGGCACCCAACTGCAAGTTTCATTTCCTGCCTGAGAAAGTTATAGGTT
The DNA here is from genome assembly GCF_036850765.1 of Saccopteryx bilineata. NCBI lineage: Eukaryota > Metazoa > Chordata > Mammalia > Chiroptera > Emballonuridae > Saccopteryx > Saccopteryx bilineata. The sequence continues at coordinate 8,104,923 of NC_089502.1, read as the reverse complement.
TACATTTTTTAAAAAAGGAAGCAGACTTTATTAGTATTTGTGAAGGGTTTATTCATTAAGACACAAGGTTGTTTGTTTGTTTGTTTTTTTTCTCCTCCCAATCTATTCTTCCTCTAGTCTTTTCCCATCCAGGTCAATGTAACTCTATCCTTCCTGTGCTCAAGCAAAACACCTTGATGTCCTCCTTGATTCTGTTGTTTTTCTCATGCTTCATATTAACTCCATCAGCAAATCCTCAACTACACCTTCACTAAACAACTAGAATCTGACACTTTTTTGCACTCCACTTGTCCAAACCACCTTTACCACTCTCTTGGATTATTCTAATAGTCTCTACTTTCTTTCCTTGCTCTTATAATCACTTCCTGTACATATCTTTGTTGAAAATCTGTATGATTCCAGGTAAAGAACTTGTGGTTTACAATCTCTGAGTCACAAGGATGCTTGTGTTTAGCTTTGGTAAATACTGCCAAACAGTTCCCCATTTGGTTGGACTTATTTGCACTTCCACTAACAGTGCAACTTCAGAGTAGAAGCAAGGAAGGACTTGTTTGAAGAAGAAAACATGGCTTACAATCCTATCTATTAAAGCATCAAGGCTATCATTTTTCCTAAGTCCTTTTAATTTGGGAGTATCTTTTTCATGCCATTGAAGTGACACACTAGCATATGGAAGATCTGTTTGTAGTCTTAGTGGTAAACTATGAGGCTTCCGTGGGATATAATGCTGATCACGACACAGACACAAGACAGAGCAGACCAGGATCTGTGGGTCAAGATAGGCACAGCTGTCCCTGTGGAATGTGAGGGGGAAAAGGCTTGCATTTCAGGGAGGGCAAGGCCTAAGCTGACAACCATGTTATACTTTTTTTTTCTCAGTAGCATCTACTCATACACACTTTTTCTTTCTTTTTTTTTATTTATTTTTAATGGGTGACAATCAGTAAATCATAAATACATATATTCAAAGATAACATGTCCAGGTTAAATTATCATTTAATTATGTTGCATGCCATCACCCAAAGTCAGATTATCCTGTCACCCTCTATCTAGTTCTCTTTGTGCCCCTCCCCTTCCCCCTTCCTCTCCCCTCCCTCCCCCCCTCCCCCCATAACCACCACACTCTTATCAATGTCTCTTGGTCTCACTTTTATGTCCCATCCTACGTATGGAATAATGCAGTTCCTGGTTTTTTCTGATTTACTTATTTCACTCCGTATAATGTTATCAAGATCCCACCATTTTGCTATAAATGATCCGATGTCATCATTTCTTATGGCTGAGTAGTATTCCATAGTGTATATGTGCCACATCTTCTTTATCCAGTCATCTATTGATGGCTTTTTGGTTGTTTCCATGTCCTGGCCACTGTGAACAATGCTGCAATAAACATGGGGCTGCATGTGTCTTTACGTATCAATGTTTCTGAGTTTTGGGGATATATACCCAGTAGAGGGATTGCTGGGTCATAAGGTAGTTCTATTTTCAGTTTTTTGAGGAACCACCATACTTTCTTCCATAATGGTTGTACTACTTTACATTCCCACCAACAGTGTATGAGGGTTCCTTTTTCTCCACAGCCTCTCCAACATTTGCTATTACCTGTCTTGCTAATAACAGCTAATCGAACAGGTGTGAGGTGGTATCTCATTGCCGTTTTGATTTGCATTTCTCAAATAACTAAAGAAGATGAGCATCTTTTCATATATCTGTTGGCCATTTGTATTTCTTCCTGGGAGAAGTGTCTATTCATATCCTCTTCCATTTTTTTATTGGATTGTTTGTTTGTTTGTTGTTGAGTTTTATGAGTTCTTTGTATATTTTGGATATTAGGCCCTTATCTGAGCTGTTGTTTGAAAAAATCATTTCCCATTTAGTTGGCTTTCTGTTTATTTTGTTATCAGTTTCTCTTGCTGAGCAAAAACTTCTTAGTCTGCTGTAGTCCCATTTATTAATTTTTGCCTTCACTTCTCTTGCCATTGGAGTCAAATTCATAAAATGCTCTTTAAAACCCAGGTCCATGAGTTGAGTACCTATGTCTTCTTCTATGTACTTAATTGTTTCAGGTCTTATGTTTAGATCTTTGATCCATTTTGAGTTAATTTTTGTACAGGGAGAGAGACTGTAGTCCAGTTTCATTCTTTTGCATGTGGCTTTCCAGTTTTCCCAGCACCATTTATTGAAGAGGCTTTCTTTTCTCCATTGTGTGTTGTTGGCCCCTTTATCAAAAATTATTTGACTATATATATGTGGTTTTATTTCTGGACTTTCTATTCTGTTCCATTGGTCTGAGTGTCTATTTTTCTTCCAATACCATGCTGATTTGATTGTCGTGGCCCTATAATATAGTTTGAAGTCAGGTATTGTAATGCCCCCAGCTTCATTCTTTTTCTTTAGGATTGCTTTGGCTATTCGGGGTTTTTTATAGTTCCATATAAATCTGATGATTTTTTGCTCTATTTCTTTAAAAAACGTCATTGGAAGTTTGATGGGAATTGCATTAAATTTGTATATTGCTTTGGGTAATATAGCCATCTTGATTATATTTATTCTTCCTAGCCAAGAACAAGGTATATTCTTCCATCTCATTATATCTTTTTCGATTTCCCTTAACAATGGTTTATAGTTTTCATTATATAGGTCCTTTACATTCTTTGTTATGTTTATTCCTAAGTATTTTATTTTTTTTTGTTGCAATCGTGAAGGGGATTATTCTTTTGAGTTCCTTCTCAGTTGTTTCATTGTTGGCATATAGAAAGGCTATTGACTTCTGTATGTTAATTTTGTATCCTGCGACCTTACTGTATTGGCTTATTGTTTCTAGAAGTCTTTTTGTGGATTCTTTGGGGTTTTCGATGTATAGGATCATATCATCTGCAAAAAGTGATACCTTTACTTCTTCTTTTCCGATATGGATGCCTTTTATTTCTTTGTCTTGTCTGATTGCTGTGGCGAGAACCTCTAGTACCACATTAAATAAGAGTGGAGAGAGTGGACAACCCTGTCTTGTTCCTGATTTAAGGGGGAAAGCCTTCAGTTTAGTGCCATTTAATATGATGTTAGCTGATGGTTTATCATATATGGCCTTTATCATGTTGAGATATTTTCCTTCTATACCCATTTTGTTGAGAGTCTTAAACATAAAATTGTGTTGTATTTTATCGAAAGCCTTTTCTGCATCTATTGTTAAGATCATGTGGTTTTTGTTCTTTGTTTTGTTGATATGGTGTATTACGTTAACCGTTTTACGTATGTTGAACCATCCTTGAGATTCTGGGATGAATCCCACTTGATCATGATGTATTATTTTTTTAATATGTTGTTGTATTCGATTTGCTAGTATTTTCTTTAGTATTTTAGCATCTGTATTCATTAGAGATATTGGTCTGTAGTTTTCTTTTTTTGTGCCATCCTTGCCTGGTTTTGGTATAAGGGTTATGTTGGCCTCATAAAATGTGTTTGGAAGTATTGCTTCTTCTTCAATTTTTTGGAAGACTTTGAGTAGAATAGGAACCAAGTCTTCTTTGAAGGTTTGATAAAATTCGCTGGTATAGCCGTCTGGGCCTGGACTTTTATTTTTGGGGAGGTTTTTAATGGTTTTTTCTATTTCTTCTCTACTGATAGGTCTGTTTAGGCTTTCTGCTTCTTCTTGACTCAGTCTAGGAAGGTTGTATTGTTCTAGGAATTTATCCATTTCTTCTAGGTTGTTGAATTTAGTGGCATAAAGTTTTTCATAGTATTCTACAATAATTCTTTGTATATCTAGAGATGTCCGTGGTGATTTCTCCTCTTTCATTTTGGATTTTGTTTATATGAGTTCTTTCTCTTTTTTCCTTGGTAAGTCTTGCCAAGGGTTTGTCAATTTTGTTGATCTTTTCAAAGAACCAGCTCCTTGTTCTATTAATTTTTTCTATAGTTTTTCTGTTCTCTAATTCATTTATTTCTGCTCTGATTTTTATTATCTCCTTTCTTCGGCTGGTTTTGGGTTGTCTTTGTTCTTCTTTTTCTAGTTCCTTAAGGTGGAAGTTAAGTGGTTCACTTGGGCTCTCTCTTGTTTGTTCATATATGCCTGAAGCGATATGAACTTCCCTCTTATCACTGCTTTTGCTGCATCCCATAGATTCTGATATGTCGTATTGTCATTTTCATTAGTCTGTATATATCTTTTGATCTCTGCACTTATTTCTTCTTTGACCCATTCATTCTTTAAAAGTATGTTGTTTAGTTTCCACATTTTTGTGGGATTTTTTTCCTCTTTTTTGCAGTTGAATTCTAGTTTCAAGGCTTTATGATCAGAAAATGTGCTTGGTACAACTTCAATTTTTCTGAATTTGCTGATGTTGTTTTTGTGGCCCAACATATGGTCAATTCTTGAGAATGATCCATGTACACTGGAGAAAAATGTATACTCAGTCACTTTGGGATGAAATGTCCTGTAGATGTCTATCATATCCAGGTGCTCTAGTGTTTTGTTTAAGGCCACTATGTCTTTGTTGATTCTCTGTTTGGATGACCGATCTAGAGCCGTCAGCGGTGTATTGAGGTCTCCAAGTATGATTGTATTTTTGTCAGTTTTTGTTTTAAGATCAATAAGTAGCTGTCTTATATATTTTGGTGCTCCTTGGTTTGGTGCATATATATTAAGAATTGTTATGTCTTCTTGATTCAGTGTCCCCTTAGCCATTATGAAATGGCCATTTTTGTCTCTGAGTACTTTTCCTGTCTTGTAGTCAGCATCATCCGATATGAGTATTGCTACGCCTGCTTTTTTGTGGATGTTATTTGCTTGGAGCATTGTTTTCCAGCCTTTCACTTTGAATTTGTTTTTATCCTTGTTACTTAGATGAGTTTCTTGTAGGCAGCATACAGTTGGATTTTCTTTTTTGATCCATTCTGCTACTCTGTGCCTTTTTATTGGTGAGTTTAATCTGTTTACATTTAGTGTAATTATTGACACTTGTGAGTTCCTTATTGCCATTTTATAGGTTGCTTTCTGTTACTTTTGTGCCCTGTTTGATTCTTCTCTTTCGTTTTTCTATCTTTTGTTTTTATTTGGTTGTGTTCCATACATCTTTCCTCTGTTGCTATCTTTTTTTAATCATGTGCTTCTGTGGTGGTTTTTTCAATGGTGGTTACTATTAATTAATGAAAAGGGTTCCTACCCTGTTCACTGTAGTGCAGTCTTTTGTGAGTACTCTTGCACTCCATTGCCCTTTGCTACTGTTAATCTCCATCCTCTTCCCCCTTTCTTATTGTTGTCACAGTTTAAATTTGGTTTTTTATGTTCTTCTTGGAGCTTTTACTTGTCACTTTGTTGTTGTTGTTTTTTACTCTTTGTATCTGATTGGAGAACCCCCTTTAATATTTCCTGGAATGGGGGTTTTCTGCTGATAAATTCTCTCATCTCTTCTGTATCTGTGAATGTTTTTATTTCTCCTTCATATTTGAAGGATAGCTTTGATGGGTATAGTATTCATGGCTGAAAGTTCCTCTCTTTCAAGACTTTAAATATTGGGGTCCACTCTCTTCTAGCTTGTAGAGTTTCTGTTGAGAAATCTGATGATAATCTAATGGGCCTTCCTTTATATGTTGTATTCTTCTTTTCCCTGGCTGCCTTGAGAATTTTTTCTTTGCTGTTGGTTTGTGCCAATTTTATTATGATGTGCCTTGAAGTAGGTTTGTTGGGGTTAAGAAAACTTGGAGTTCTGTTTGCTTCTAGAATTTGAGGTTTTAGTTCTTTCCACAGGCTTGGGAAGTTCTCATCTATTATTTGTTTGAGTATGTTCTCCATTCCATTTTCTCTCTCTTCTCCCTCTGATATACCTATTATTCTTATGTTATTCTTTTTGATGGAGTCAAATAATTCCTGTAGGGCTATTTCATTTTTTTTAATTTCTGAATCTCTTTCTTCTTCTCTTTGTTGAGCCTCAAGTTGCTTGTCTTCTATTTTGCTAATCCTCCTCTTCTATCTGGCCTGTTCTATTAGCTAAGCTTGTTACCTCATTTTTCAGCTCATGAATTGAGTTTTTCATCTCTGTTTGATTTGTTTTTATAGTTTCAATTTCCTTGGAGATATACTCTTTGTGTTCATCGAGTTGTTTTCTCCCATCCAAGTACTAACCAGGCCCGACCCTGCTTAGCTTCCAAGATCAGACGAGATCGGGCACGTTTAGGGTAGTATGGCCGTAGACTCGAGTTGTTTTCTGAGCTCCCTAAATTGCCTTTCTGTGTTTTCTTGTATATCTCTGAGTATTTTTAGAATTTCTATTTTAATTCTCTGTCGTTTAATTCCAAGGTTTCCAATATCTTAAATTTTTTCTCCATAGATTTTTTCCTCATCTCCTCTGTGTTACCTCTCTTTCTTTTGTATCCATGATATTCGATATTCTCTTCTTTAATGGCATCTGAGGGTGGTTTTCTTGATAGTATTAATGAGATTTTATAAGGAATAAAAGGATAAAAAATAAAAATAAAATAAAAAATTGCACGTTTTTTTTTAAAAATTAATCATTAAATAAAGACAAATAAAATAAGATAAAAATTTGAGGAAAAAAAGGGAATAATTCCTTCCCCTCTCTTTTTTCCTCTCCTCTCCTTTCCCCTCTTTTTTGAGAAAATCTTGTGATGAACTGTGAATTATATTGTACTAAATAGAACAAACAATACCTGTAGTGGAGGGCCTGAATTGGGGAGAAGTAATAAAGGGGTAAAGGAAAAAGAAGAAAAAGAAAAAAAGAATAGAAAAAAAATATTTATATATAAAAAAGGGGGGAGCAGTATAGACCCACAAAAAGCAAATTAGGAAAAAATTTGGGTCAAGAATAAAATGATTTGCTTTTAGGTGTTGGCTGACTCAGAGTTATGATGAGAGGAATAAGAGGGAAACAGGAAAAAGGGGTAGAAAATTAAAAAATTACTATTGTATTTAGTGGAACAAGAACTAGATAAAATGGAGAGCCAGGGATGGGAGCACTGCTAATGTGTTAAAAAGGTGAAGTAAAAACCCTCCAAAATGCCACAAACTTAAGTTTGAGTCCCAGATAAGATAATTTGTTCAGTTATTGAGGTTTGAATGAGAGAAGACGTAAAGGAGTGAGGAAGAGACTAATATAGAGGGAGAGAGAGAGAGAGAGAGAGAGAGAGAGAGGGAGAGAGAAAAGATGGAACCACTTAAAGAAGAAAAAAGAAAAAGGAGGAGAGAGAAAGAGAGAGTTAGGGGTTTTGGATTGCAACCCTCATAGAGAGAAAGGAGGAGGAAAGAAAAGATAATGGGAGATGTAACACTTATGGGTAGTGTAGTTCAAAGAGAGTGAGAGTAAGACTGAGAGAGAATTAAATGACCAAATTGGAGTAGAAAAAAAAAATCAAGAATGAAGAAAAGAGACACAGACGATCAAATATAATAAAATGGGATAGGTTATAAAGTCTGCAGATTATTCTTGATTTTGAGAGGATGTCGTCTTGATTTTTCTTTTCTGTCTTTCTGGTCGGTGACTTTGTACCCCGGGTTCTGCCCCTGTTGCATGCTCTGGAAGAGGTTTGCAGTTGATAATTCTCTATGGCGATGTCATGTATTGGGCTTCAGTCTCGTTGGCAGTCAAGGCTCATTAGTGTTTATAGGCTCCAACAGTGAGAAGATCTCTCACTGTGAGAGTGTTCCTGGAGCCTCTCTCCTAGTCTTTCCTTCCACAATTAGAAGCCTGATAATCCAGCTATGTGGTTGCTGCTGCCTCTGCCTGGATAGTAAGAGTCTCAAAGAGCTGGCAACTTCCCCACTCTATTCCCACTCAGCACAGGGCTCTGAGTAAGGCTCAGTCAGTCAGAGCTGCCAGCATAATCAAGGCGTGGCTTCCTCCCACTCAAAGACCTCTGGCTCTGCCCCTCTGTGGGATAACACGGGTGCCCACTCCTGAGGCGTTCGGAGGAATCTCTTGCCCACTCTCCTGTGCGCACCCACCAGGATGTCAGACCAGCCAGGTCACACTTTGAGTGAAATCCGTACCCACACAGAAAAGATCGAGTGTTGGAATTGGCTTTCACTCTATCCCCGTGCGGCTTTCCCAGGGGGGTAGGGCTGCCTGAGATTTCTCTCCTGGCCCGCTCACAGACCTCTGACTCTGCTCCTCTGTGGGAAAACACGGGTGCCCACCCCTGAGGAGTTTGGAGGAATCTCCTGCCCACTCTCCGTGCGTGCGCGCTGATCAGAATATCAGGCTCAGGCGGGACGCCTCTCACTCCGAGAAAGCCCTCTGCCCACACAGAAAAGTTACTGGGTTGGAATTGGCTTTCGCTCTGTCCCCGTGCGGCTTTCCCAGGGTGCTGGGGCTTCTGCTCCTGGCCCGCTCACAGGCCTCTGACTCTGCTCTTCTGTGGGAAAACACGGGCGCCCACCCCTGAGGAGTTTGGAGGAATCTCCTGCCCACTCTCCGTGCGTGCGCGCTGACCAGAATATGAGGCTCAGGCGGGACGCCTCTCGCTCCGAGAAAGCCCTCCTCCCGCACAGAAAAGTTCCGCCCTTGGAGTTGGCTCCAGCTCCCTCCCCGTGCCCGGTTCCCTCAGGGCGCTGGGGCTCCTAGGAGATGCCGCTTTTTGCCCACACAGAGTCCTCTGACTCTGCTTCTCTGTGGGTTAGCATGGGCTGTGCCCACCCCTGAAGTGTTCGTAGCAATCTCTTGCCCAGTATCCACGCGCGCGCCAACCAGGGGATGCAGAAAATGGCTGCCCCACTTGTCTTTCTTTGTCTGGGTTTGGCGCGTGTGTTAGCTTGAATTGCCCAGGTTTTTCCGTGGCTTGGATCTCCGTGCCACAGCCTGGTTTGGCTGTTTGTACTGGGGCCTGGATCTATTCACTCCCTATGCCCGCCTTAGTTTCTATATTCTTAGTTCTCAGTGAAAGCCATCCTGTTTGGATTAGAGAGGAAGGCGGAGCATTTCTTACTCCTTATTTCCCCCGGGGTTTGATCATATATCTAGCCAATCTTTCACGCGATCCTACCTTCGGGTGTGTTGTGAAGCATCTGAAGACTCCAAGGATAGGTTTTTCTGTTTCTGGTTGAAGAACTTGTTGAGTTTATGGGGAGATTTTCGGTATCGCTTCCTACCGCGCCATCACTCTGACGTCATCTCTCATACACACTTTTAAACAACAGAGTTGTGGTGAGAATGAACGTGGAAAACAGCTTTGACACAGAACAGAAATTCAGAAAACGGTAAAAAGCAGCCTGGAAGATGTGTGTTGGAGTGAGCACAGACCCACCTGTGTGCCTTGCTTCCCTGAGGATGGATTGTGGGCTGCTTGTATGAAGATGAGGTTCATGGTCTTCCCTTTGCTCTCTTGGAACATTCTGAGTCACTGTCCATCTACCAGCAATGCAGAACCATGGAGACCACAGGCCATGTGTCATTGGTCCTTGTGTTAGATCCAGGTAGCAAGGCAGTATTTTCCAGGATGACTTTGAGGGGAAAATTCATGCTTGTCCTCGCTTCTTGTTCAGGAGCTATGGGGCTCAAAAGTATGTAAATATATAATTACACTTTGTATGTATAATCAGAATTCCCCAGATTTAAGTTTCCAGATTCTTGATATGGACTGAGAGTTGCAAGAGAACAAAAGAAGAAGTATCAAGCTTCCTTGACTGGACTCAGGAATCCCAGAGTATCCCCTCATCACATTTTATAGGTCAAAGCAAATCACAGGCCAGCCCAGGTTCAAGGAAGTGGAAAAATGGACTCCACCTCTTGATAGAAGGAGTGGAAAAGTCCCAGTGCAAAAGGGATGCACACTCAGGGATGAGAGGAATTGTTTCCACCCTCTCTGCAATCAATCTACCATAGTCTGCATATGGCCATATGAACCAATACCTAGAGCAAGGTTCTCATAAGCAGAATATAGATTCTTAAAAGGACATGAGAAGGATTCAAAGATGATGATGGAGTAAGCCGATGTTCCAACTGTCGCCTCCAAGGACCAAGTTGAATTACAACTTAATTTAAGAACAATCATCTTGAAAAACCAACTTTGTACTAAAGAAAGAGGAGTCTATGACCAAGGATCACAAAAGCCACACTGAGAATGGTAGGAAGTGTGGAGACATAGAAAGGGCTGCCCTGCTCCCAGGAGTGAGAGAGTGGTGGCTGAGAGTCCAGAGGGACACACGCTGTGGGGAGGGTTTCCCTGAGAGGTGTGGGTCCTCAGCCCCAGGCCTGGAGCTGCAGCTTAGAGCCCCAGAACCTAAAAGAGGCACCCAGACAGCATTTGGTGGTGAAAAGTGCTGGGTTTCTGTCTGCAAGAAAGAGAAGGAGTTCTCAGAGGCACAGGCTCTGTCTTAAAGGGCGTGTGCACAAAATCTTGTCCACAGCCACTTACAGGGAACTCTGGTAGAGGGAGAACTGAGAGGACAAAAGTTGCATGAGAAGAGTGTAAAGTTGGAGGCCCAAGGAGAGACATTGTGGGGGACAGCCACTGGAGCTGCTCTGCTGAGTCATTCCCCAATTCTGCAGTTGCCACCTTTCTTGGGTGGAGTAGTCCCCTCTGAGTGGCAACAGACTGGGAAGAAGCAACTGCTCTGCCCTCGGAAGTCTCTCCTGCTCCAGTCATGGCCACAGGTCATTCTGACAGGCCAGGAGGCAGGGGCTCATCAGTGACTCAATTTTCTGGTGTTGAGGCCGGAGCTGCCCCCCACTCACCTAAGCTCCTGAGTCTAAGATTGATAATTCCACCTCACAGGAGATTCAGTAGAAACTGTCCAGAATGCTGGCAGACCACACCTCTGGATCTCAGAGGCCACAACCACCAGACCCCTGGAGCCACACTTTACTAAAGTCTGTGAAAAAAAAGTCCTGACAGTTTGAGACTGGTGGCTGGGGGAAGAGGGCAGAGCCACACCCACCACCCTTCCTAGTCCCTGAATTGATGCAGGCTCTAGATCAGGCATGGCCAACAGTTTTTGCCCCCAGGCCAGATTAGAAAGAAAACTTTTTTCATGGGCCAGACAAAATATTAAAATTTAAAAATGTTAAATACAAAAACGATTCATTTAAATAAACAAAATTTTATTATGTAATTTGTTTATGAATAAATGTGAGTGAAAAAATTTTAATATACAATATTATTTTAATAAAATTATATTTTAATAAAAATATAATAACATACTGTATAAATATCCAAACTATATCGCAATCAATCAAAACAATATTTAATTAATAGAGTGAACTTGAAGGGGTTATATCGCAAATAAAACAATTATTTCATTTTACAAACAGCCTGGACACGTTTTCAGTTATCAACTGCAGCTATTGTCTATGCTACAATGCCACTTGATTCAGCACACTTGACCACAAAAATTACGAATTGTTTGACCTTGGGTGCGCACTGGCAAGCTCCACGTAAAAGAATGTGGGTTTCACATCGCCGCTAAATGTCAAACAGTTCATACTAGTACAGACGAGTACAGAAGTTGTAAATCTTTATAATGAATTTTTTTCAAAAAATAAAGAAGTATCACGAATCCATTCAACCAATTATTGGACGTTAACCCTAGATTAGTCACGCACAGAATTCTGTGTATCACTATCTTCTTAAATATCTTGATTTCCAGTAATCAAAGACACTTCCGCTTCTGAGTAGCTGAGATTTTAAAGTAGCAGAGAATATTAAAAATGTAGTCGCAGGCCACATAAACTCATTACGTGGACCAGATCCAGCCAGTGGGCCGTATGTTGGCCATGCCTGCTCTAGACTCTAGTAGAGTTTTATTCAGTGGTCAAGCCCAACAAGCAGCCAGCAGACAGAGGCTGTAGGAGGTGGGACTCAGGAACCTTGGCCTTTTAAGTGGACCTTCCTCCAGGCCCAGTGTGGGTAAACATCAGCCTAAGTATGCAGCTTGATATTTCCATGTGCACCTCGGCCCAGCAGAGCCAGCCACAAGTAGCTCCAAGAAGGTTGCTGAAGGTCAGTCACAGGCAGTGTTTCCCACTGGTCTGCACTGGGTTCCTGCCAAGGAAGCCCAGGGATGGCATATATGAAGAGCATCGGTTCAGGACCTATCAACCCTTGCTATAGTGATATCCAAAGGAAGGGGTCCTCACACCTGTCCCAGCTGAGGTAAATTTCTCTCTCTGTGATCAGCACCAGCCCAGAGGCTCATGTGCATTGGATAGGGTGAAGCTTCACAGTCAGCCAGCCCAAGTGCTGGATATCCTGTCCTGCTGGGCTAGATTCCACTGGGGGAAAGGAGACAGGCTTGGAGCATGGACACTCAAAGTGGGTCCCTGTGAGCTGATGGTTGGATCTGATCAAGGGGCTTAACCACTTTCTAGGGGGCCACAGTCAGCTCAAGAAGAGGACTATCTCAGTCATCCTCCCTGAGACCAGGGTCTCACCAGCTGTAAGAACTTCTGCAGAGGGGACTGTTGGCCCCACTTCAATCTGTACCTGCTGCTCACCTTCTTGGGGAGAAATAAAATTTAAGTATCCAGCAGTGGATGAGGGATTAGGCTCTGGAGTAAGGGCCATATTCCCTGTACTGAGCTCCTGACCAAGAGACCACTGAGTAGGGGGTCCCACTAACCTTGTATTCCCAACCTCAGCTGCCCTAACCCACCAAGCGTGCAACCTGCAGAGGGGTTGGTTGGGTGAGATCAGTCTGGGCCCACACTACATAGTCTTACTATTGAAGACTCTTTGGGAAGACCAGTCAGCTGCAAGAGGAGGTGGAGCAGCTGAAAAGTGGGGGCAAATCTTGCGAAGTGTTGGGATTTTATGGAGCTTCTGTCATCACTAAGCAGGAGGGAGCTGATCCTTATATACAGATTCACCCCTCCCACACTACTCAGGCACAGAAAACGCAGACACAAACAGTGAAAAGAGCAGTAGCTGCAATTAGCCCATAGCCAGTTACAAGCAACAGCTGACGCCAACCCAAGAAGATCTAGAACCAATACAACTGGTAGTGAGTGGCAGACAGCACCAACCCTAGACTCAGCTACCTACACAGGCAGCACATCCAAATGAGGGGTCTAGAAGGCACCAGACACTGTGAAGAATAAATATACCCAACAAGACAAGCATTGCACAGTGTGTAATATACATGATCATGGCTGACTCTTAGAACCAGCTGCCTGAAGGGATAACTGCACCCAGAAAAGGACCAACTACATTCAATACTCACAGACAACAGGAGAAAAATATACGCTCAAGCAGCATTCCTAGAACAAGAAAAACAGGTGGCCTGGAGGTCAGAGCCACTGAGGCAATCTTTCACATAAAGAAACCACCAAAAGTTCAAAATCAGACAGCTCTACCTAATATACAGACAAAATGGGCAAACAAAAAAATGTGACCCAAGTAAATCAACAAGAGAAATCCCAAGAAAAACAATTAAATGAAATGGAAGTAACCAAAGGACCAGATGCATAGTTTAAAATAATGATTTTTAGGATGCTCAAGGATGTTCGAGGAAAAATGGGTGGACATAATGAAAACCTAAATAAAGAAATAGCAAGCATCAAAAAGGACATTGGAATCATAAAAAAGAACCAGTCAGAAATGACAAATGCAATATCATAAATAAAGACTGCACTAGAAGGAATCAGCAGCAGGCTGGTGAAGCAGAGGATTGAATCAGTGATGTAGAAGACAAGATAAACATAAGCACAGAAGGAGAGCAGCAAAACGAAAAAAGACACAAAAAGACTGAGGAAACTATAAAACCTTTGTTAAAATCTGAAGAGAATGAGACTCAGCGACATGAACGAGAATGTGATGGCAACAGGGGTGGGGTGGGGGGAGGGGGGATGGGGTGAAGATGGAGAGAGGGGTTGAGGGAGGGGAGGAGCACAAAGAAAACCAGATAGAAGGTGACAGAAGACAATTTGACTTTGGGTGAGGGGTATGCAGCATAATCAAATGTCAAAATAATCTAGAGATATTTTCTCTCAACATATATACCCTGATTTATCAATGTCACTGCATTAAATTTAATAAATAACCCCCCCCAAAAAAAGTACACCTTAAAGTGTGTTGCTAAAAATGTGTTTGGTCCACAGTGGTTAGATATATTGCCAAGATAACTAAAATACCAATGAGTACACATATTTCAGCTTTTACCACAGTAATAGTCTCATTATTGCATCCTCAAATGCACCAACATCTGAGATACATTTCTTTTTAACCCTGGACTAATGTGATTCCTCACTCCTTTGAATTCATATGCTACCTAGTATGTTTATTACATAACTAATTAAAAAATTTTTTCTTTACTAGAAAAAAAAATCTGAAGAGAAACAACATCTGCATCATAGGGATACCTGAAGGAGAAGAGAATGAGCAAGGGATAGAGAACCTGTTTGAAGAAATCATAGCTGAAAACTTCCCTAAATTGATGAAGGGAAAAGTCACACAAGTTCAAGAAGCACAGAGAGTCCCATTAAAGAGGAACCCAAGAAGGCCTACACCAAGATATATAATAACTAAAATGCCAAAGTTAAGAGAAAAAGAAAGAATACTAAAAGCTACATGAGAAAAGCAATTAATTACCTACAGAGGAGCCCCCATAAGGATGTCATCTGACTTCTCAACAGAAACACTTGAGGCCCGAAAGGATTGGCAAGAAGTATTCAAAGTGATGCAAAACAAGAACCTACAATCAAGACTGCTTTATCCAGCAGGCTATAGGTTAAAATTAAAGAAGAAATAAGAGGATTTCCAGACCAAAAAAAAAAAAAAAAAGTAAAATACCCTCAAGGAATTCATTATAACAAAAAATTACAGCAAGAAATGGTAAGGGGCCTGCTATAAAAACAACAAAGGAAAAAAAAGAAATCAAGAAAAGGAGGAATGTAGATTTAAAGAATAAAGTATCAATAAATAAGTACATGTCAATAGTAACACTAAATGTAAATGATTTAAATGTTCCAATCAAAAGACATAGGGTAGGTACATGGATAAGAAGACAGGACCCGTACATATGCTGTCTACAAGAGACCTACCTGAGAAAAAAAGATACACATAGACTGAAAATGAAGGGATGGAAAAAAGTATTTTATGCAAATAGAAATGAAAAAAAAAAAAAGCTCGAGTAACAATGCATTTATCTGACAACATAGTCTTTAAAATGAAGTTTATAGTAAAAGATAAAAAAAAGGCTACTACATAATGATAAAGGAAGTAATCCAACAGGAGGATGCATCCATGGTAAATATTTATGACCATAATTCAGGAACACCTAAATATATAATGTAGATTTAGTTGGATATAAAGGGCAAGATCGACAGCAATACTATAATAGTAGGATGTTTTAATACCCCACTAACATCAATGGATAGATCCTCTAGACAGAAAATTAAGGCCTCCAGTGGCCTTAAGTGACACACTAGATCAGGTGCATTTAATTCATATCCTCAGAACCTTTTACCCCAAAGCAGTGGAATATACATTTTTTCAAGTGCTCATGGGACATTCTCTAGGATAGACCACATGTTGGAACACAAAACAAGTCTCAATAAATTTAAGAAAATTGAAATCATATCAAGAATCTTCTCTGATAACAATGGTATTAAACTAGAAATCAACTACAATAGAAAAAATAAAAATCATTCCAACACTTGGAGGCTAAGTAGCATGTTGTTAAATATCAAATGATGTAACAACAAAATCAAGGGAGAAATAAAAAATTTCCTTGAAACAAATGAAAATGAACATACAGAAACTCAAAATTTATGGGACACAGCAAAAGCAGTCCTGAGAGCGATTTTCATAGCATTACAGGCATAACTTAAGCAGCAAGTAAAAGCTCAAATAAACAACTTAACACTGCATCTACAAAACCTAGAAAATGGACAAATAAAGCTAAGTGGAAGTAGGAGGAAGGAAATAATAAAGATCAGAGTGGAAATAAATGACATCGTGGCAAAAACAAACAAACAAACAAGAAAACCAGTACAAAAGATCAACGAAACCAAGAGCTTGTTCTTTGAAAAATTAACAAGATTGATGAACCTTTAACAAGACTCATCAAGAGAAAAAGAGAGAGGACTCAAATAAATAAAATTAGAAGGGAAAGTGGAGAGGTAACAAATGACACTGAAAAAATACAAAGGATTATCAGAAAATACTATGAAGATCTGTATGCCAAAAAACTGGACAACCTAGGCTGAATGTATAAATTCACAGAAGCACACAATCTTCCAAAACTCAATCTTCCAAAACTTAGGATCAGAAATCCTAAACAGACCGATTAAAACAGTGTTTCCCAACCTTTTTTGTGCCATGCCCCACCTTAACCTTTCTAAAATTTTTATGTTCCCCCCTATGTAACATACAAAATTTTTAACATTAAAAAATTGATTTGTTCACTTAATAAACATAAATGATAGGTTCTAGGAAGAAATCACTATGAAATTGTTAACAAAACACAGTAAGTAAAATTTCAAAACATATAATGAAAAACAGAAATTTAAATTCCAAATAATTTTAATACAGATTTTTCTATATTGATTTATTATTTTAACTTAGTGTGATCCTTGCGCTTGATGCTTGCTGCACAGAGATTTTATATTAGGTTCCAATTTGGTTAGCTTTAGTCTCAAGTCTCCACGTTGTGTTATATCCAGCCGATTTCTTTTTTTTTTTTTTTTTTACCAGTAAATCATTTACAGCAGTAAATCCACATTTAGCTAAAAATGAAGATGGAAACGGTAGCAATAGTTTTCTTGCACATTTGGTTGAATTTGGGTATTTGATTTCTGTTTCCTCACAAAGCCATGCCATCACTCCTTTGATATTAAATAAAGCTTTAACTGACTCATCATTTTGCAATTCTGCGAGTTCTTCTTGATACTGCATATTTGATATATCAGACAAATCCACTAACATTAGTTGCATCATCCATGTTGGGAAATCAATTTGTTTTAAATCAGAAAATCTTTTGGGCCTGACCTGTGGCGGCGCAGTGGATAAAGCGTCGACTTGGAAATGCTGAGGTCGCCAGTTCGAAACCCTGGGCTTGCCTGGTCAAGGCACATATGGGAGTTGATGCTTCCAGCTCCTCCCCCCGTCTCTCTCTCCTCTCTCTCTGTCTCTGTCTCTCCCTCTCCCCCTCTCTCTCCTCTCTAAAATGAATAAATAAAATAAAATAAAAATTAAAATTAAAAAATTAAATCAGAAAATCTTCCTTTTAAATTAGCCGATAGAATATTCAAATGATTGACAATAACAAGTAAAGCGGTATCAGTTACTTCACATTTTTGGAGCCAATGAAACTGTTTAAAGTTTTTGTTGTTAATATGTTTCTGACATAACTCAATCTTGGTAATGAAACCAAATATCTTTGCTTTTGCATCAACAAGAGTTTTATTTGTTCCTTGAAGTTGCTTATTTAATATATTTAGTTTTCCAAAGATATCGGCTAAATAACTCACAAATGCTTTACCATCTATATTTAACAGATACTTCATTTCAGGTTTGTCGCTTAAAAAATCACTAAGAGTATCAAACAGTTCCATAAATCTTTTCAAACAGTTTCCTTTAGATAGCCATCTTACTTCAGTATGAAGTAAAAGTCTCACATGCTCTTCATTTTGTTCTTCACAAAATAGCTTGAAAAGATGCTCACATTTGGCACTAGCTTTAATAGCATTAACACACTTTATTACTGTATGTAATACTTCATTCAGAACAGGCGAGATGTTATTTATAGGGAAACCAAGTTTTCCCTATGAATAACACAATGCACAAGAATCATTTCTGGATTCTCATCTTTCATCAATTTTAAGCAGCCATTTTTCTTGCCCATCATATTGGGAGCATCATCTGCAGCACAAGATGTTATATTTTTCATTGGTATATCGTTGACATCTAAGTAGTTTTTTAGCTTATTATATATATCTTTGGAGGTAGTGGTGCTTTCTAATCTTTTACAGAACAACATTTCTTCAGCAAAATGTCCTTTATCAATATACCTTATGTAAGTTATCAATACTGCCTCACTGTCTCTCAAAGTTGATTCATCCATTTGCAAGGAGAATTTTCTTGTTTTCAGCTTTTCAATAAGTTGTTTTTCAATATCCTCACTCATTTTGTCTATTCTTCTGCTAACAGAATTGTTACTGAGTGGCATAGCTTTTACATCTTTGTCATCTTTTTCAAGAACCGTTTTAAGAAATGCTGATATTGACGGTTTTATTAAATTCTCTCCTATAGTGTGATTTTCTCCAGTTTTAGCGATGAATAAAGAAATTTGATAACTAGCCTCAAGAACACGATTATTAGTTGAAGTACGAGCAGTAAATAGAGACTTTAATGTTGTTCTTTTTTCAAAATTTTTCTTTAAAGTTTTAAAGTAACTCAAATCTGAATTAATATGAGCACCATGTTTCGCCTTCAAATGCACCTCAAGACGACCTCGTTTCATTGATTCATTGGTCAAGCATTGCTGGCATAAAAGACAAAAAGGAATCCGCTCATCGTGAACAGCGGGTATGAACCCAAATTTTAAATATTCCTCTGAATATTGACAAGTTTTTTTCTTGCTTGCACCACTCATTTTACTATGGGCTATAATAAAAATAAGATCAATTAAAAACTAATATTAAAATATGTGTTAAATATATTCAGTGTGACAGAGTAAATGTATACTAAAAATTCATATTTATTTAAATGTATATAACACATTTACTACACGACCACTGCAAATCAAAAGGTATCTATATTTTTTCCACTTGACAAAATTTTCTGGAAAGTTATGCTTCTAAAATCAAAATTGTCGTGCATGCACTATTATAGCCCCAATGATATTTATAAAATATTATTGCTTTCTAGCCCCAATGCAAGAAGTACTTAATAAAGAGTTTAATATTGATAAAAATAAAATCAAATACTTACCAATTATATCTATACAATATATATATGTATATTTATTAAATCAACGAGCTTTTACAACAGTTTTGACTGACACTTATTTCAAATTAACACCAACTGAATGATGTGAAGCACTACAGAAGTTGCGATGGGCCAATTAGATGAGAATAACTGCGTTGTTTAGTGAGTTTTTAAAACGTCCGGTGATCCCCGCGGCAGACGGTACGCTCCGCGGTGAACCCAGGACAAAGTTTACTTGATGACGCCAATCACCCAGTTGATATTTTGGTCTTGTCGAACGAAATTATACTTAATAATTATTTACTGCAATTATTTAAGAATTGCATTTTTTGTTAAATTTGGCACCGATATCTTGCATTGCATTTAAATGGCCCAGGGCGAAAGAGTTAAAGTCGTGTCGAGTCCATTTTCAAATTGCCCCCCTTAACTATCGAATTGCCCCCCTGTGGGGTGTGGGCCCCACGTTGGGAAACACCGGATTAGAACAAATGAAATTGAAAGAGTTGTCATAAAACTTACAGCAAACAAAAGTCCTGGAGCAGATGGCTTCACAGGTGAATTTTACCAAATATTCAAAGAAAAACTAACACCTATCCTTCTCAAGCTATTTCAAAAAATTCAAGAGGAGGGAAGACTTCCAAGCTCCTTTTATGAGGTAAGCATTATCCTCATTCCAAAACCAGGTAGAGACACTACAAAGAAAGAAAACGATAGGCCAATATCTCTGATGAACTTAGATGCTAAAATTTTCAAGAAATATTAGCAGACCAGATCCAGCAATAAATGAAAATAATCATACATCATGATCAAGTGGGATTTATTCTGGGGAGGCAAGGCTAGTACAATATTTGCAAATCAATCAATGTGATTCATCTCCTAAACAAAATAAAAAGTAAAAATCACATGATATCAACAGATGCAGAAAAAGCATTTGATAAAATCCAGCACCCATTTATGATAAAACCTCTCAGCAAAGGGGAAATACAAGAAACATACCTCAACATGATAAAGGCCGTCCCTCAACATGATAAAGGCCGTCTATGACAAACCCACAGCCAACATCATACTCAATGGGAAAAAATTAAAAGCAATCCCTTTAAGATCAGGAACAAGGCAGGAGTGCCCCCTTTTATCACTCTTATTCAACATAGTTCTGGAAGCTAGCCACAGCAGTCAGACAAGAAGAAGAAATGAAATGCATCCAAATTGGAAAATAGGAAGTGAAACTATCATTATTTGCTGATGACATGATATTATACATAGAAAACCCTAAAGTCTCAGTCAAAACACTACTAGACCTGATAAATGAATTTGGCAAGGTGGCAGGATATAAATTATTATTCAGAAATCAGTGGCATTTTTATACACCAACAATAAACTGACTGAAACAGAAATTAAAAAAAATATTCCTCATCACTATTGCAACAAAAAAAAATTAAATACCTGGGAGTAAATTTAACCAAGGAGGTAAAAGACTTGTACTCAGAAAATTATAAGACATTGAAAAAAAATCAAGGAAGATACAAAGATGTGGAAGCATATACCGTGTTCATGGATAGGAAGAATAAGCATCATTAAAATGTCTATATTACCCAAAGCAATTTATAAATTCAATCCAATTCCTATTAAAATACCAATGGCATACTTCAAAGAGACAGAACAAATATTCCAAAAATTTATATGGAACCAAAAAGGAACATGAATAGCCTCAGCAATCTTGCAAATGAAGGTTAAAGTTGGAAGTTTCACACTTCTTGATATGTATTTATACTACAAGTCCAGTATAATCAAAACAGCTTGGTACTGGCATAAGAACAGGCATACAGATCAGTGGAAGAGAACAGAGAACCCAAAAATAAACCCATGCTTTTATGAACAATTGGTATTTGACAAAGGAAGTAAGATCATACAATGGTGTAAAGACAGTCTCTTTAACAAATGGTGTTGGGAAAATTGGACAGCTACCTGAAAAAAAAAATGAAACTAGAGCACCGACCTGAACCATTCACAAAAATAAACTCAAAGTGGATAAAAGACTTAAATATTAAATATAAGTCATAAAACCATAAACATCTTTGAAGAAAACATAGGCAGTAACTCTCTAATATCTCTCGTAGCAATATTTTTGCCAATTTACCTCCATGGGCAAGTGAAATAAATGACAAAATAAACAAACAGGACTACATCAAACTAAAAAGCTTTTGCACAGCAAAAGGCACCATTAACAAAATAAAGAGACAACCCACACAATGGAAGAACGTCTGATAAGGGATTAATAATGAAAATTTATAAAGAACTTCAAACACTTAACACCAGAAAGGTAAATAATCCAATTAAAGAATGGGCAAAAGAACTGAATAGATGCCTCTCCAAAGAGAACATACAGATGGCCAATAGGCATATGAAAAAATGTTCAGTGTCACTAATCATCAGAGAAATGCAAATGAAAACCACAATGAGATATCCTCACACCAGTCAGAATGACACTCATTAACAAAACAAGACATAATAAGTGCTGGTGAGGGTGTGGAGAAAAGGGGACCCTCCTGCACTGCTGGTGGGAATGCAAACTTTTGCAGCCGCTGTGGAGAACAGTACAAAGTTTCCTCAAAAAATTAAAAATGGAACTGCCTTTTGACCCAGCTATCCCACTTTTAGGAATATATCCTAAGAAAACCAAATCACTGATTCAAAAGAAGATATGCACACCCAAGTTTATTGCAGCATTGTTTACAATAGCCAAGACCTGGAAACACCCCAAGTGTCCATCAGTGGATGAGTGGATTAAAAAGCATTGGTACATATACATGACGGAATACTATGCAGCCATGAAAAAGAAAGAAATCTTACCTTTTGTGACACCATGGATGGACCTGGAGATTATTATGCTAAGTGAAATAAGCCAGGCAGAGAAGGACAAGTATCATATGATCTCACTTTTTGGTGGAATCTAATGAACAAAGTGAACTGAGTAACAGAATAGAGGCAGAGGTGGAGTTACAGGGAGCAGAGGGACAGCTGTCAGAGGGAAGGGGGATGAGGGGATGGGATCAGAGAAGGTGAACAGGTTAGTGAAATTATTTATATATAACACAGAGATACAGATAACAGGACAGCAAATCCCAGAGGAAAGGGTGGGGCATTTAGGGGAAGGGGGCAAAGGGGATATAAATAGGGACACAGGGGTGGGGGTGAGGGTGTTATAATTAGTGGGACACTTGAATTCGTGTAGACAGTAAATTAAAATTAATAAAATTTTTTTAAAAAGTAAAAGAAAAAAGGAAATGACATAAGCTAATATATATGGACAAAGTCTGAATGTGGCATATGAGCCCACCCAAGATGTATGAATCCCTTCTAGTCCACTGGTGTTAACATTGACTCACACATTAAATGTACAGGAATTATATATGGGTTTGTAAGGGGTTGGAATTTAAGCTCAGCTTTTCCACTTTGTGCCTTAGGAGGAATAGAAAATAAAAGGAATCCCCTGTCTACCTTCAGGAGAGTGAAACAGAAAATAAATATGTAGCCCCAAACTTGAATGTTGTGCAAAGTTCAGAGGCAAGTTTAAGATTTTAGACCACTCTCTGGGATCAATTAGATTCTGCTTTGTGATGATAAATCAGGCATGGCTTGACACCATCTGGGCTAGAAGTGAGAATGTGGTGTGAACTAGTGCTCTGAGTAGGCTCAGAATATTGTTGCCTGTCTTGGTTTCAATGTTAATAAAAATGACAAAACTCCCAAAGGATTGGTCATCACAATAATCTCTTGTTCTTTAAGCAATATCTTTCATTGTAGTCGCTAAAAACCCTTTGAAAATACACCCCTGTGAGGTTGTCTGTGCTATGCTCCCATGGGAAATTCATTAATATTATGAGTAATGATTCAAATAAAGAGAATGGTTTATTAAGAATCTTAAGATGTAGACTCAGAGTGGCTTTGGATATCTCCTCATGTTATAGCATAACTAACTTGTGTCTCCACCCCCTCCCCAATTCATATGTTGAAGTCCTGACCCCAACATGATCATCTTTGGAGACAGCGTTTTTTTGGAGATAATCAAGGTGAAATGAGGTCATGCCAGGGGAGCCCGAATCTGCACACGTAGAGAAAAAGCCATGTGAGTACATATGGAGTAGGAACTTAGTCATCTGCAAGCCAGGAAGAGACCTCTTACCAGCAACTGAATTGTCTGGCACCTTGATCTTGTGCTTCCCAGGCTCCAGAACTGTGAGAAATATAGTTATGTTGTTTAAGCTACCCAGGGCTGACTAAAACTCCTAACCTAGGGTTTTCCTAGTTGTGATCTGGGAAACACTGGTGTGCCAGGACTGTTAGTAGGTGTTGGTTTTAACAGCTTTGAGAATGCTGAACAATGTGAACAGCTACTAGAGATCCAAGATGTACATTAGAATATTAAAAGCATCCAGTGCTCTAGAGCAGGGGTCCCCAAACTTTTTACACAGGGGGCCAGTTCACTGTCACTCAGACCGTTGGAGGGCCAGACTATAAAAAAAAAACAACTATGAACAAATCCCTATGCACACTGCACATATCTTATTTTAAAGTAAAAAACAAAATGGGAACAAATACAATATTTAAAATAAAGAACAAGTAAATTTAAATCAACAAACTGACCAGTATTTCAATGGGAACTATGCCCCTCTCACTGACCACCAATGAAAGAGGTGCCCCTTCCAGAAGTGCTGCGAGGGCTGGATAAATGGCCTCAGGGGGCCGCATGTGGCCCACGGGAAGTAGTTTGGGGACCCCTGCTCTAGAGTGAGGTGCACCTACTAATGTTACATCACAGATTCCTTACTGAGGAATGCTTTGGAAGCATCTGTAGAATTTTGTTTGTTTGTTTGTTTGATTGATACAAGGGCCCAGATGACTGACTCTGCTTCACATTTACTGAACCTCAATATCTAAGTTTGAGGCATGGGCATAAGTATATTTTCAAAGATCATGGGTAATTCTGATGAGTAACTGTAATTATGATCCACTAAAGGCACACAAGCTTTGTTTGGGAACCGAGTTTGGGAACGATTGATCTAGGACAACACTCTCATTTCACAGGCGAGGAAAGTGAGGTCCCAGTAAGTTAAATGACCTGCCCAAGTGTGAACACAGGGAAAATAATGTTTGAACCCATTTATTTGCTCTTATATAGATGACCTCTGGATGGAAGTCTATTTCTTGATTTTAGTCTGTACCTCTGCAGGCTGCAGAGTTGATTACAGGATGAATTTGAGCATGGCAATACAACAGTTTAGTCAAACGAGTGTTTGTCAGAATATGGTGCCTTGGACCAAGCAGCTCCTGAGCTGTTTCTGTGTATTCCCCCACAGTCCAGGTTTCTATCCTGGGAAGAAGAGAACTGAGGGAAGATGAAGGCAAAATTGGAAAGAGAGAGGCCATGGGGCAGCAGTATCTTTCCCATAGAGCCTACTGTAGTCAAGAAGCCAAGTACTCTGCTCACAGCAGCATCTCCCGAGTCCTGAATAATGTGTCAGGCAGAGACAACTGGTTTCCCCAGGCCACCCCTCCATTGATATAATCTTTGGGAAGAAATACTTCAAATAGATATCTCTTGAAATCTAGTCATTTCAAGAACCTTTTATCTTGTCTGTTCTATTGTTCGTTAGAATCCTATATAATTTGGAGAGTTTCAGACTCTCTGAGGCCAATACCAGCTCTTGTATGTACTGCTAACTTCCAAAGTGACCTTGGGCACTCATCCTCAATTTCACCATCTGACTTCTTTTCATTAAATTCCTTCAATAAATCAGTGACAGTTTGAATGATGGATAATGCTTGACTTCAGCAACTCTAATCATTTATGTTTTCTTTTCTGTGTCATAAGGGGAAAAGTCCAGAGCAGGCATCCCCAAACTACAGCCCGCGGGCCACATGCGGCTCCCTGAGGCCATTTATCCGGCCCCCGCCGCACTTCCAGAAGGGGCACCTCTTTCATTGGTGGTCAGTGAGAGGAGCACTGTATGTGGTGGCCCTCCAACGGTCTGAGGGACAGTGAACTGGCCCCCTGTGTAAAAAGGTTTGGGACCCCTGGTAGAGCATGATAAGATCCAGACACACAGCTCCATTCCCACTTCCTTGTGATTCCCTTGGAGCCGTCTTTCTCCATGTTTCTGCTTCATTGTCAGGTTCATGGCAAGGTGCTTACAGGAGTTCCCAAGGGTCACATCCAGATCTAACAATTTCCACAGGGCAGGGGAAAGGGCCACTCCTCCCTGCATTGACTTGTTAGGAAGAGGAAACCTTTCTCAGAAGCACCCTGGTGCACTTTTTACATTTCACTGGCCCTGATTGGATCATATTCCCATTGTTTCCCCACCCCTTCCTTGCTAACAAAGGGAATGGTGGGATCATGATTAGCTTGCACTAATCACTGTAGGGGGCTATGAGCATTGAAGGCAACTACATGTAACCCACTGGCAGAATGTAGGGCTAAGGCATTCAAAACTTTCAAACATGAGAATTCTGTATTGGATCTCATGAGCATCCACCCATTCACTCCCTAACTTTGCCTCATAGAGAAGTTAAAACTTCTGTCCTGTAACCCTTGCTTTGAGAAGTCAGTGGGTCAGGGAAGCATCGAAGCTTTCAAAAGCACTTCTGCTGTCAGTTTTCTCTACACTGAGGATGCCAGTAAGAAGCAGGTGCCATTAAAGTGGGTTCTCTGATTTGCAGTGAGTTGGAGGGACCAGGAATAAATGAGTCCAGGTGGTGGCAGTTAAGATCATCAGCAAAGTGGTTACCGTTACTAAAAAAGACATCTGGGGAGTCATGTGACATGCTGTTGTGGAATGAATTGTGTCCCCCTCCCTAAATTCATATGGCCTAACTCTCAAAGACCGTATTTGCAGATACGGCCTTTAAGGAGGTAATTAAGGCTAGATGAGCTCATAAGTGTGGGGCCCTATTCTGATAGGACTGTGGTCCTTATAAGAAGAGGAAGAGCCTGACCAGGTGGTAGCAGAGTGGACAGAGCATTGGACATGGATGCGGAAGACCCAGGTTCTAAACCCCAAGGTCGCCAGCTTGAGCGTGGGCTCATCCGGCTTGAGTGCGGGCTCACCAGCTTGAGCACAGGGTTGCTCGATTGAGCCTGGGATCATAGACATGACCCCATGGTCGCTAGCTTGAGTCCAAGGTCTAGGGCTTGGGCAAGGGGTCACTTATTCTTCTGTAGCCCCCCCCCAACCCCCAATCAAGGCACATATGAGAAAGCAATCTGATATGCGGGAGGGGAAGAGAGAGACAGAGAGGAAAAATACAAAACTTCAGAAAAATACAAAAAAAAAAAAGAGGAAGGGACATCAGAGATCTCCATCTCAATCTCTCCCTCTAAGCCAGCCATCTGCAAGCCAGGAAGAGAGGTTTCACCAGAAATCAACACTGCTGGTACCTTGATCTTGGACTTAGAATCTCTAGACCTAGGAGAAAATTAGTATGTGCTGTTTAAGCCACTCGGTCTGTGGTATTTTGTTATGGCAGCCCGAATGGACTAATATACATGTAGAGACCTCTGGCTATGGTTAATTAACCTTGGAGTTCCCAGGAATAAATTCTAGGTGGCCCACCAAAGCCTTTCAGTCTGTGTAACTGAAAAGACTCTTAGGTCTGCCCTGGCCAGATAGGTCAGTAGGTTAGAGCATCACCCTAAAGCGCAGAGGTTGCCAGTTCAATTTCTAGTAAGGGCACATACAGGAGAAGATCGATGTTTCTGTCTCTCTCCCCCTCTCTCCATTTCTCTCTCTCTCTCAAGTCAATACAATAAATGTTTAAACAAAGAAAAGACTCCTAGGTCTGGCCCACAGAGGTCCCTGGCATTTGAGTCACCACACTAGCCTAACAGTTAGAGGAACAGCTCAAATACAATTCCCAGGCATGACTCATTAATGACAGAGACCCCAAGTCCTTAAAATAGAGGGTAGTCGGGTGAACCTGAGAAAGAAATCTGCGTAGCACTTGTGATCCTTCCTCTTGCCTTCCCACAAAGTGCGTGAACACATAGACCTTGGCACCTTGCAACAGGGAGCAGGGCAGCTCCAAACCTTTCAAAGACTAACTGGAAACTGCCTTTAAATCAATGCTGGTGCCCAGGGACCCAGAACACCCCTGCAGCACTACTACCACAGAGTGGAGGGCTTGCTTATGGAGGTTAGGGGAAAGTGGAGCTCCTCCCTGACTCTGCCACTTGGTGGGCTCGCTGAGACCCTGAACCCTTCCTTTGGGAGGGATTATTCTACCAGTTCCTGGATAAACTTAGCCTCAGGCCACCTCTACACATTGTTTAGAGCAGTGATTTTCAACCTTTTTGAGCCGCGGCACATTTTTTTCACTTACAAAATCCTGGGGAACACCACCTACCAAAATGACACTCTAACTGCTAGAATTTATTTAAAGTTTAAATAAATTACATTTATTTATAAAAAAAGTTAAATAAAAAAAGATAACCCCCTCAATATACAGTCCCATGTAACATCCCTCATATATACAGCCCCATGTAACATCCCTCATATATACAGTCCCACGTAACATCCCCTTATAAATACAGTCCCACATAACATCCCCTCATATACAGTCCCACATAACATCCCCTCATATACAGTCCCATGTAACCTCATATATACAGTCCCATGTAACCCCTCATATATACAGTCCCATGTATCCCCTCATGTATACAGTCCCGCTAATAGATACTGGAGCTTTCATCAAGGTTGTGGGTTCAAATCAATTTGGCAAATACTCTCTCTATATAGAGACTGGACAAAATCAATTTTAGAAAATGTTGGGTACTTGTGTAACATCATAAGTCCTCAGAGCACCTCTACTGTCAGATTGAGAAGTTTGCTTTCTAGGTAAGGATTTTGATAAATACTAGAGTTCTCCCTGAGGTTGTGGGTTCAAATCCCATGGTCAGCTGGGTGCAGGGGCCTTGGTTCTGTCTGTTTTGATGGTGTATATAGAGATTTGAGCTCTTTAAGAAGATGACCCTTGAGGAAGCCATATACAATATAGATAACATTGTGATGCATTGTATATCACCCTCTGTGGGGGCCTCTTTTAAAAAGAAAAAAGGTCAAATATCTATATACAGCATCAGGATAGACATAACCAGCTAAGGCTGAGGCTTCATCTAGTGGTGGCAACATTGACCTCCAGTCCTGACCAGGATCAGAAATCGGGACCATGGGGAGGAGTAGCACAATGACAAGTGCACGGCAGCCTAAGCGGGGACCTTCCTGGGTGTGGATGAGAGGCGGCCTACTATTGGTTCATCGCTAGTTGTCGGAATGAACCCTAGAAGGTGATTGGTCAGTGAGCGTTCCCTGTGCCTCCACTCTTCCTGTCGCTGATAGCTGCAGGGATTGTGAGGGGGATGTTTATGTTTGGATGGAGGTGGCTGGCTGCGCTGGATAAATAGCCTCTGCGGGCCGTATCAGGCACGCAGGCCATAGTTTGGGGACCCGTGTTTAATTTCCCCACGGCACACCTGACCATGTCTCACGGCACACTAGTGTGCCGCAGCACACTGGTTGAAAAACACTGGTTTAGAGAGTGTACGTTGGTGCTTATGGTTGATGCTGATCAGCCTCATGGTGCCCTTGCCCCCTCAGACAGGGTCACTTTGGTTTTCCTTTTAAACCCACGAAACCAAGTCCCCAACGTCCCTCCAGGGTTCCATATTTGGTTGGTAGCTGTCAGGGCTACCCTGAGGTTCTGTTGCCTCATCTAACCTCTGTGCTGCAGCACATAATGTCACAGAAAACACTAAGGTTTTCTTCTGCACCCTCTGAAGCATGTAGAGAGAAGGCAAGGACGGGGAGGTTACCTCCACCCTTTTCTTCCCAAGTCCACCATATCATGGTTCCTCTTCACCCTGCTGCTACAGGCTGTTCCAGCAAGCCTTCTGACTTCAGAAATCTCCAGCCAGAGACAGATCCCCATCTCCTATAATACTGCCACATTGGCTACCTGGCCCCTGGGGAAAGGGGTAATAAGGCAAGAAGGGGAAAATCACACGTACTAGAGCTCCTCCTCATTGTCAACAGAGTAAGTGAAATGCAATAACTTACCTTTATGGGAAATGCAGAGATTTTCACCACCATTCCAGTCTTGAGAAATGCAGGTGTTATTCCTGCCACACACAAGTTAATGTAGATCCTGAGCTAAAACATGCTCTCCAGCTAGTGTAAATCACCATGCTAGTAGGTCTGCCTCTTGGCTATTAGCATCTATCAGTGCTCAAAATGGGGGCGGGGGTGGTAGCCTGACCTGTGGTTGCTCAGTGGATAAAGCGTTGACCTGCAACACTGAGGTAGCTGGTTTGAAATTCCGGGCTTGCCTTGTCAAGGCACATATGGGAGATGATGCTTCCTGGTCCTCCCTTTCTTCTCTCTCTCTCTATTCTTTCTAAAATAAATAAATAAAAGCTTTTTAAAAAATAGCTGAGGAGGCTCTGGCCAGTTGCTCAGCGGTATAGCGTTCACCTGGAGTGTGGAAATCCTGGTTTCAATTCCTGGTCAGGGCACACAGGAAAAGCACTCATCTGCTTCTCCACCCCTCCCCTTCTCCTTCCTCTCTATGTCTTTCTTCCCCTCCTGCAGCCAAAGCTCCACTGGAGCAAAGTTGGCCCAGGCACTGAGGATGGCTCCTTGGCCTCCACCTCAGGCACTGGAATGGCTCCGGCCGAAACAGAGCAAAGCCTTGGATGGGCAGATCATCGCCCCCTGGTGGGCATGCTTGGTGCAATCCAGTTAGGCACATTCAGGAGTCTGTCTAATTGTCTCCCTACTCTAACTTATGGAAAATAAAAAAAATAAAAAAAATTTAAAAAGGCTAAGGTAAAACAATATGCTATAATGAGCCTGTGGCAAGACTCAGTAGGAGAATCAAAGCAGAGGCTGCTAGAATGTAATATATACTACGTAGCAGGAGCCAACATGTAGTGCTCTTTCTCCCAATGCGAAGGTTAGCAAATTTGGAAACAGGGGTGAAAATAATGGTGGTGCCTCTCATTAGTGTGTGTGTGTATGTGTGTGTGTGTGTGTGTGTGTGTGTGTGTGTGTGTGTGTGTATATATATATATATATATATATATATATATATATATCAGGGGTCCCCAAACTACGGCCCGCGGGCCACATGCGGCTCCTTGAGGCCATTTATCCGGCCCCTGCCGCACTTCTGGAAGGGCACCTCTTTCATTGGTGGTCAGTGAGAGGAGCATAGTTCCCATTGAAATATTGGTCAGTTTGTTGATTTAAATTTACTTGTTCTTTATTTTAAATATTGTATTTGTTCCCGTTTTGTTTTTTTACTTTAAAATAAGATATGTGTAGTGTGAATAGGAATTTGTTCATAGTTTTTTTTATAGTCCGGCCCTCCAATGGTCTGAGGGACAGTGAACTGACCCCCTGTGTAAAAAGTTTGGGGACCCCTGATTATATATATAATTTTTTTTTTTACAGAGACAGAGTTAGAGAGAGGGATAGATAGGGACAGACAGGAATAGAGAGAGACAAGAAGCATCAATCATCAGTTTTTTGTTATAACACCTTAGTTGTTCATTGATTGCTTTCTCATATGTGCCTTGACTATGGGCCTTCAGCAGATTGAGTAACCCCTTGCTTGAGCCAGTGACCTTGGGTTCAAGCTGGTGAGCTTTTTGCTCAAACCAGATGAGCCCACGCTCACGCTGGCGACCTCGGGGTCTCGAACCTGGGTCCTCCGCATCCCAGTTTGACGCTGTATCCACTGCGCCACCGCCTGGTCAGGCTCATTATTTTAGTAATATACATGACTCATCTACAACAGTTTTACTTCCAGTCCCTGCAACTTTGATCTGTGCTCATTTAGAGGTTTTAGTTTTCTAGAAGAAACACATCCAGTTTGGGCTGAAACAATGGATCCCCTAAATTTAAAGCCACTCTTAGCTCCTGGAGCCATTCAAAACAGGTGATTATGGTTTTCACACTATGTATAGAATGAGGAGAGGGAGAAATATGGATGAGACTTGGGATCTCCTAAGGTGCCTTTTTTATAGTATAATCCTGAAGGGGTGCGCGACAGAGTACTGCAACCCTGCAAATGATAACCAATAGCTCAGACTCCTCAGGAATGAAAAACTGCGACTCCCCAGTAGGTAAGGCAAATGGAATGTGGAATTGAGAAATAAGTCCCAGAGAACAGCGCCATCTCACTGCTATATGCAGAAACAAGGACTGTACTTTCTTCTAATCTTTAGCTCCATACTTAATGGCATTTTTTAAAACTTCGCTCTGCACTTCTTTAGTATTTTTAATAAAAGAGAGAGGTGCTGGTGCTGGTGAATTCACCATTTAGGTCAGGGGTAGTCAACCTTTTATACCTACCACCCACTTTTGTATCTCTGTTAGTAGTAAAATTTTCTAACCACCCACTGGTTCCACAGTAATGGTAATTTACAAAGTAGGGAAGTAACTTTACTTTATAAAATTTATAAAGCAGAGTTACAGCAAGTTAAAGCATATAATAATAATTACTTACCAAGTACTTTATGTCGGATTTTCGCTAAGTTTGGCAGAATAAATCTTTTTTTTTTTTTGTATTTTTTCCCCCGAAGTTGGAAACAGGGAGGCAGTAAGACAGACTCCCGCACCCCATTGGGATCCACCTGGCATGCCCACCAGGGGGCGATGCTCTGCCCATCTGGGGCATCGCTTTGCTGCAATCAGAGCCATTCTAGCGCCTGAGGCAGAGGCCACAGAGCCATCCTCAGCACCCGAGCCAACTTTGCTCCAATGGAGCCTTGGCTGCGGGAGGGGAAGAGAGAGACAGAGAGGAAGGAGAGGGGGAGGGGTGGAGAAGCAGATGGACGCTTCTCCTCTGTGCCCTGGCTGGGAATCGAACCCTGGAATCCTGCACGCCAGGCTGATGCTCTACCACTGAGCCAACCGGCCAGGGCCAGAATAAATCTTTATAAGACAATTTACTCTAATTAAATCTATTTTTTAATTTATACTTTGGTTGCTCTACTACCGCCCACCATGAAAGCTGGAATGCCCACTAATGGGCGGTAGGAACCAGGTTGACTACCACTGATTTAGATCATGGAATTTTACAATATGCAGTAGGGTTAATGGAGAGCTAGAGAAAGAAGAGAACTTACCAGAAGATCTTGATCTGCAGAGGTTCCATGACCTCACCTCTGACTATGATACCCAGAAATATTGATATGTGTTGTCTCCAGATGGTTCCTGATTGTGTGTGGGGTGATTACATTATGCCACGGGGAAGCATGTTTGGAACCAATGAAAGAAGGATGTTTGTACATGGTAGGAATACAAGGAGTAGGAGATAACTATCGTCTATAATACTTTTCTGTCTACCTAACTTCCCCTCCTTTGGTTGATTGCTGAAAGTCACAGAGATTTGCTTCTTCAGACCACAGGAGTACTTGGGTTAGAAACAATGGTAATGGAAAGACAGTGCTCAGTAAAGCCCATAAATGTGGGATATCCTTGCTTGTTCTGGAGCCTCCATCTTTTAAGACTTCGATTACCTTGCCTAGAAACATTCAGATTTTTTTGTTTCATCAAAAATTGGCCTATGAACTTGACCTGTGGATTCCCAAGCATTTTACAGGAAGGATTTGAAAGGAAGCTCTGACGTTTGCAGAAAACTCCCCAAAGTGGGGACTTGAAGTAAGTAATGTCTTGAAAGACAGAATGTATACAACTCTCTGACCACTCCCACCTCTATACAGGCATACCTCAAACATACTTATTGTGGGTTGGGTTCTGTTGCAGATCACCTCAATAAAGTGAACATTGCAATAAATGAGTCATCATATTTTTGCTGCTGGAGGACCTTGCTTTCAATTTGTAGAAAGTGCAGTATCTGTGAAGACAGTGTAACAAAGTATGCCTGTACTGGGTACTTGAATTCTAGAAAAAGTCTCTCTGAGTTCCTGGAGAAGGGAGCCAATGCCAATAGTTATCTGGTGCCCAGACCAGTCTGAGTGGGAAGGCAGGGAAATGTGGAACTACTTCCAAGGATGGGGGTCAAGTCAAGGGTCACAATGGAAAGGCCAGGTTGTAGACCAGTCTGAAAGTCCATGGCCTGGCACCTGTTAGTGATGAGCAGAATACTGCTGGAGCATCAAATGAGATTGTCCTCAACAAGTTCACAAATACAAGAGCTACAAACACAAATTTTTGCCTGAATAGAATTTAAATATGTTTTTCACAAATTTTATGATTAAAGTAAGTGTTTTAATATGTTCTATTTTGAAATTGTAGACAAATTCTGATGCAATCATATCTTTTAGTGTATTAGTGTATATATAAATTATTATATTTTCACAAAGATGATTCCCAAGAAGACATTCTACTTCATTATGTTAAACTAAATGTTGAAAATTTTACAATAAGATGAAAACCTAAAATCTTGAATTGCAAAAAAACTGTAGCTTACAGAGAAAAACTAATGTCAGATTTGAGATTAGCACACTCGAATTAGGTAAGAACAAGTGTTTTAGTTAGTGGATGCAACAAAAATTTTGTTCCCCAGTGTTGTCTTGTTGATAGTAGCCAATCTAACAAGTGTGAGGTGGTATTTCATTGTAGTTTTGATTTGCACTTCTCAAAAAGCTAATGAAGATGAGCATCTTCTCATATATCTGTTGGCCATTTGTATTTCTTCCTGGGAGAAGTGTTTGTTCATGTCCTCTTCCCATTTTTTAAATTGGATTGTTTTTTTGCTGAACTTTGTGAGTTCTTTATATACTTTGGATATTAATCCCTTATCGGAGCTGTTGTTTGTAAATATCATCTCCCATTTAGTTGGCTGCCTATTTGTTTTGTTGTCAGTTTCTTTTGCTGTTAAGAAGCTTTTTTGTTTGATATAGTCCATTCATTTACTGTGGCTTTTACTTCCCTTGCCTTTGGGGTCAAATTCATAAGTTATTTTCTACAGCCAAGGTCCGTGATTTTAGTATCTATGTTATCTTCAATGAAATTTATTTTTTCAGACCTTATATTTAGGTCTTTGATCAATTTGAATTAATTTTTGTGCAGGGAGACAAACTGTAGTCGAGTTTCATTCTTTTGCGTGTGGTCTTACAACTTTTCCAGCACCGTTTATTGAAGAGGTTTTTTTTTTCTCCATTGTGTGTTTTTGGCTCCTTTGTGAAAGATAATTTATTCATATATATGTGGTTTTATTTCTGGGTCTCAATTCTGTTCCATTGGTCTATATGTCTGATTTTCTGCCAATACCATGGCTCTAGAGTATAATTTGATGTCAGGTAGTGTGATACCTCTGGATTCATTATTTTTTTCCTCAAGATTGCTTTGGGTATTTGGAATCTTTTATGGTTCTATAAAAACCTGGTAATTTTTTGTTCTATTTTTTTTAAGAATGACATTGGGATTTGGTATGATGGTTATGTTGGCTTCATAAAAAGTATGGGAAGTATTGCCTCTTCCATATTTTGGAAGACTTTGAGAAGGCTAGGTACCAAATCTTTTTTGAATGTTTAGTAGAATTCACTAGAGTAAACATCTGCTTCTGGACTTTTGTTTTTGAGGATGTTTTTGATAGATGTTTCTATTTCCTTTCTGCTTATAGGTCTATTTAGGTTTTCCACTTCTTTGTGACTCAGTCTAGGAAAATTGTATAGTTCTATAAATTTATCCATTTCCTCTAGGTTGTTGAATTTGGTGGCATATAACCTTCCATAATCTACCATGATCTTGTGTATATCTATCATGTCTCTGGCAATTTCTCCTCTTTAATTTTTTATTTTGTTTTTATGAATCCTTCCTCTGTTTTTCTTAGTAAGTATAACCAGTGGTTTGCTGATTTTATTGATATTTTCAAAGAACCAGCTTTTTGTTATATTAATTTTTTATAGTATTTTTGTTCTCTATTTCATTTAGTCCTACTCAAATATTTACTATTTCCTTTCTTCTGCTGACCTTGGGTTGTCTTTGTTCTTCCTTTTCTAATTCCTTAATGTGTTATGTTTGGTTGTTTACTTGGGATCTCTCTTGTTTCTTGATATAAGCCTGTAATGATATAAACTTCCCCATTTTTACTGCTTTTCCTGCATCCCAGAAATTTTGAAATGTCGTATTGTCATTTTCATTTGTCTGTATACATATTTTGATCTCTGCTTTTATTTCTTCTTTGACTAGGTAATTTTTTAGATGTATGTTGTAATTTCCACTTTTTTGTGGTTTTCTTCCTTTTACAGTTGAATTCTAATGTCAAAGACTTATGGTCAGTAAATGAGCTTGGTACAATTTCAATCTTCCTGAAATTATTGATGTAAGTTTTGTGGACCAACATATGGTCTATCTTTGAGAATGTTCCATGCACACTGGAGAAGAATGTATAATCTGACATTTTGGGATTAACTGTCTAATAAATGTTTATTATGTTCATTTGGTCCAGAGTGTCACTTAAGGCCAATATTTCTCTACTGGTTTTCTGTTTGGATGATATATCTGAAGCCTTAAATGGTGTGTTGAAATCTCCAAGTATGACTCTGTTTGTTTGTTTTGTGTGTGTGTGTGTGTGTGTGTGTATTTGTCAGAAGTGAGAAGCAGGTGGAGACAGACAGACAGACTCCCACATGCACCAGACCAGGATCCGCCCAGCATGCCCAACAGGGAGCAATGCTCTGCCCCTCTGGGATGTTGCTCCACTGCAAGTGGAGCCATTCTAGCACTTGAGGCAGAGGCCATGGAGCCGTCCTCAGTGCCTGGGCCAACTTTGCTTCAGTGGAGCCTTGGCTGCAGGAGGGGAAGAAAGAGATAGAGAGGAAGAAGAAGGGGAAGACTGGAGAAGCAGATGGGTGCTTCTCTTGTGTGCCCTGGCTGGGAATCAAACCCGGGACTTCCACATAACAGGCTGACACTCTACGGCTGAGCCAACCAGCCAGGGCCTGACTCTGTTTTTGTCTGCTTCTATTTTTAGATCTGTTTTTAGTTGTCATATATATTTTGGTGCTCCCTGGTTCAGTGCATATATATCAAGTAGTGTTATGTCTTCTAGATACAATGTCCCCTTTATCATTATGAAATGTCCATCTTTGTCTCTGGTTATCTTTGTTGTTTTGAAGTCAGCATTGTCAGATATGAGTATGGCTAGACCTACTTTTCTTTGGGTATTATTTGCTTGGAGAATCACTTTCCAACCTTTCACCTTGAGTTTACTTTTGTCCTTAGAGCTTAGATATGTCTCTTGAAGGCAGCATATTGTTGGGTTTTGCATTTTGACCCAATCTGCTACTCTGTGCTTCTTTATTTGTGAGTTCAGTCCATTTACATTTGGGGTAATTATTGGCACTTGAGGATTTCCTATCGCTGCTTTATGTTTTGTTTTGTCTTAGTTCTATGTCTTGTTTGTGTCTTCTCTTTTGTGTTTCTGTCAGTTGTTTTTGTTTGGAGGTATTCCATACTTATTTCCCTTGTTTTTATTTTTTTAAGCTGTGTGTTTTTGTAGTGGCTTTTTCGTGGGGATTGCCACTAGTTTAAAAAAATGTTCATATGGCCTGACCTGTGGTGGCGCAGTGGATAAAGCATCGACCTAGAACACTGAGGTCACTGGTTCAAAATGCTGGGCTTGCCTGGTCAAGGCACATATGGGAGTTGATGCTTCCTGCTCCTCCCCACCTTCTCTCTCTCTCTCTCTCTCTCATCTCTAAAATGAATAAATAAAAATAATTTAAAAAAATGTTCATATGTACAAGAGTCCTTTTTCATATGAGTGCTTCTGCACTCCATCCTCCTTTGTTACTGCAAATTTTTATGTTAGTGTTCTTACACATTATCCTTGTTTTTATTGGGACCTCGTTGGAGCTTTTACTTTTAGTTTTGACTTATTTTGTTCTTTGTGTCTTGTCGAATAACCCCTTGGTTATTTCCTGCAGTGGATGTTTCTGGTGACAAATTCCCTCAGCTTCTGTATGTCTGTAAAACTTTTTATTTCTCCTTCCTATTGCAGGATAAATTTAATGGATATAGTATTCCAGGTTGGTAATTCCTCTCTTTCAGTACTTTGAATTTTTGGATCCACTGTCTTCTGGCTTGTAGAGTTTCTGCTGAGAAGTCTGATGTTATCTTAATGGGCTTTCCTTTATATGTTATGGTCTTCTCACTGTGTAACTTGAAGATTTTTTCTTTGTCATTGATTTTTGACAATTTTATTACAATGTGCCTTGCAGGAGGTCTATTTTAGTGGTGGCAACTAGGCATTCTGTTTCATTCTTGGATTTGAGGCTCTAACTCTTTCCATAGCCTTGGGCAATTCTCATCAATTATTTGTTTGAATAGGCTCTCCATTCTCTTCTCCCTCTTTTCTTCTTCTGATGTACCCATTATTTTTATATTTTTCTTTCTGATGGATTCAGACAGTTCTTGTAGAGCTCTCTTATTTTTTTTAAATTTATGAGTCTGTCTCTTCTTCTTTCTGTAGCATCTTTAGTTGCATGTCTTCAATGTCACTGATTCATTCCTCTATCTGGCTTGTTCTATTTGCTAAACTTACTACCTCAGTCTTCAGTTCACGCATTGAGTTCTTAATATCTGTATTTAAGGTTTCAATCTCCTTGGTGAGGTATTTCTTTTGTTCACTAATTTGTTTTCTCAGCTCATTACATTGCCTATTTGTATCTTCTTGCATCTCATTGAGTATTTTCAGGGCTTTAATTTTGAATTCTCTATCATTTAACTCCAAGGCTTCCATGTGTTTGAGATTTTTTTCTGGAGATTTTTAATTTTCTTTCTGAAATAAGCTTCTGTCTTGTGTAGCCATGGTATTTGATTTCTTCTTCCTTAATGGCATTTGAGAGTGGTATTGT
The DNA here is from genome assembly GCF_036850765.1 of Saccopteryx bilineata. Taxonomy (NCBI): domain Eukaryota; kingdom Metazoa; phylum Chordata; class Mammalia; order Chiroptera; family Emballonuridae; genus Saccopteryx; species Saccopteryx bilineata. The sequence continues at coordinate 8,067,161 of NC_089502.1, read as the reverse complement.
TAAGAACTCTAACAAAAAAACAAACAAACAGCAACTAAAATAATTGAAAAATTAAAAAAGAAATAAAATTAAAAATATAAAAATTTATAAAATTATGACAAGTCAAGAAGAAAATCCAAAGGAACAAAGACCAAAAGCAAAGAAAAAATAAAAAACAAAACACCCACAAAAATTAATAAAAATATTAAAATTAAAAGAAGAATAAAATTCAAAAATGAAAAAGAAGAAAAGGAATAACAAGAAAAAAAAAGGAAAAAGTTGGGGGGGGGAATAAATTTCGGTTTTGAGATTCCCAGTAGGTGTCACTGTATTACAGCTTTTAGCTCTGTGAAATTCTGGAACTGTCCACTGAGATGTTGTGGCAATGATGTAGTCATGGCTGTAGTTCCGTTGGTGGGTTATACATGTTGTGAGAGCTTTACAGCTCTAACAATGGCAATCTCAGGCTTTCAGGTGCTTCTTTCCTTGTCTCAAAAGACCCAGAGCTTCCCTGGCCGGTTGGCTCAGTGGTAGAGCATCAGCCTGGCATGCAGGAGTCCCGAGTTTGATTCCCAACCAGGGCACACAGGAGAAGTGCCCATCTGCTTCTCCACCCCTCCCCCTCTCCTTCCTCTCTGTCTCTCTCTTCCCCTCCCACAGCCAAGGCTCCATTGGAGCAAAGTTGGCCCGAGTGCTGAGGATGGCTCTGTGGCCTCTGCCTCAGGCACTAGAATGGCTCTGGTTGCAACAGAGCAACGCCCCAGATGGGCAGAGCATTGCCCCCTGGTGGGCATGCTGGGTGGATCCCAGTCGGGTGCATGCAAGAGTCTGTCTGACTGCCTCCCCGTTTCCAACTTCAGAAAAATACAAAAAAAAAAAAAAAAGACCCAGGGACTGAACATAGAGCACCTCTCTTCTTCAGGGGAAAGAGCAGCTCTTGAGAGCTAGTTGTGGGGTTTATCTCTGTCGCTCTCCATACTGTGAGGTGAGGGAGGCAGAATCTGGGAGGATGGAGGGCTGCACTTTAGTTTTCTGTGTCTCTGCTGAATGCGGGATGCAGGCAGTCTGCAAGAACACTGGCCATGACCCCACACTCTGGCCACTTTGGTTTATTTCCCCTCTGCCTCTCTATCTCAACACTCATCCTGGCAGAAGGAGAATCAGTCACTCTGAATTTCCCTTTCTGTAACCCTCAGACAAAATTGAGAAAGCCCAAGCTTCCCTCTTCCCCATAGTACAGGAAAGAAAAAAAAAAAACACCCAGTCTCTTCTCCTCTCCAAAGCCCACCACAATTGTATTTTATCTTTCTCCTTCCTTTTCACACGTCCCACCTTTAGTCCATTTGGTGCCTGAATCTTTCAGGGGTGCCTGCAAGCCCAGATGGGGTTATTTTGATGCATTATAGTTGTTCAATTTGTTGAAATTTCAAAGGGAGAGATCAGGAGTATCTCTCAGACTGCCATTAGTCTGGTTTACAGCTTTGTATAATTTCAATCTTTCTGAATTTGTTGATGTTAATTTTGTGGCCCAACATATGGTCTATCCTTGAAAATGTGCCACGCACATTGGAGAAGAATGTATAATTTAATGAATTGGGATGAAATGTCCTGTAAATGTCTATTATGACCATTTGATTTAGTATGTCATTTGAAGCCTATATTTCTTTATTTATTTCTCTTTGGATGATATATTTAAACCTGTCAGTGGTTTGTTGTGTCTCCAAGTATGATTATGCTTTTCTCTGTTTCTATTTTTAGATTAGTTAGTAGATGTATTATATATTTTGGTGCTCCATGGTTCAGTGCATATACATTAAGAAGTGTTATGTCTTTTTGATACAATGTCCCCTTTATCATTATGAAATTTCCATCTTTGTCTCTGATCATCTTTGTTGTCTTCAAGTCAGCATTATCAAATATGAGTATAGCTAGACCTGCTTTTCTTTCGGTATTATTTGCTTGGAGAATCACTTTCCAACCTTTCACTTTGAGTCTACTTTTGTCCTTACAGTTTGGATATGTCTCTTGCAAGCAGCATATGTTTGGATTTTTCTTTTTGGTCCAATCTGCTACTCCGTGCCTCTTTATTTGTGAGTTCAGTCCATTTACATTTAGGGTTACTATTGATACTTGGGGATTTTTCTATAGCCATTTATGTTTTATTTTCTGGTAGATCTGTGTCTCACTTAGCTCTTCTTTTTTGTGTTTCTGTCAGTTTTTTGTTTGTTTGTTTTGTGATATTCCATACTTCTTTTGCTAGTTTATTCTTTTTTAAAACTGTAGTGTTTCCATAGTAGCTTTTTCCTGAGTGGTTACTATTTGGTTATTAGAGAAAAATTTTCATATGTATAAGATTACTTTGTCTTATGAGTGCTTCTGCACTCCATTCTCCTTTATTACTACAGATCTTTATCATCTCTTCTTTTATGTTATTGATGTCACAGATTATCCTTGTTTTCATTGTGACCTTGTTGGAGCTTTTACTTGTAGTTTTGACTTGATTTGTTCTTTGCTTCTGGTTGAATATCCCTTTGAGTATTTCCTGCAGTGGATGTTTTCTGGTGATAAATTCTCTCAGCTTCTGTATGTCTGTAATAGTTTTTATTTCTCCTTCATATTTGAAAAATAACATTGATGGATATAGGATTCTTGGCTTATAATTCCTCTCTTTTAGTACTTTGAATGTTTAGGTCCACTCTCTTCTGGCTTATAGAGTTTCTGTTGAGAAGTGTGATAATAACCTAATGGGCTTTTCTTTTTTTTTCTTTTTTTCTGTTAGAAACCATATAGTACTATTTTTAAATGTTTTTATTAATGTTAATGGAGTGACATTAATAAATCAGGGTACATATATTCAAAGAAAACATGTCCAAGTTATCTTGTCATTCAATTATGTTGCATACCCATCACCCAGAGTCAGATTGTCCTTCATCATCCTCTATCTAGTTTTCTTTGTGCCCCTCCCGCTCCCCCTACCCCTCTCCCTCCTTCCTTCCCACATCCTCCCTCCTCCCCACCCCTGGTAACCACCACACACTTGTCCATGTCTCTTAGTTTCATTTTTATGTCCCACCAATGTATGGAATCATGTAGTTCTAGTTTTTTTCTGATTTACTTATTTCACTCCTTATAATGTTGTCAAGATCCCATCATTTTGTTGTTTATACATGATGTTTTTCTTTTCCCTAGCGGCCTTGGAGATTCTTTCTTTGTCACTGATTTTTGAATATTTTATTTTGATGTGTCTTTGTGTAGGTTCGTTTGGGTTGATGTAACTCAGTGTTCTGTTTGCTTCTTGAGTTTGAAGCTGTATCTCTTTCCTTTGGCTTGGTTAATTCTCATTAATTATTTGTTTGAATAAGCCCTCCCAATTTTTTTTAAATTCATAATTCTCTCTCTCTCCTCATCTCTCTGTAGTATCTCTAGTTGCCTATCTTTGGTGTTACTGATTGTTTCCTCTATCTGACTTGTTCTATTAGCTAAACTTGCTACCTTATTTTTCAATGCATGTATGGAGTTCTACATCTCTGTTTTAAAGTTTCAATCTCCTGCTGAGCTCATTAAGTTGCCTATTAGTATTTTCTCACACCTTGTTGAGTATTTTTAGAACTTCAATTTTGAATTCTTTATCATTTAAATCCAACGTTTCCGTGTAATTAAGACATTTTTCTGAAGATTTTTTCATTTTCTTTCTGAATTACATCTTTATCTTGTGTAGCCATGGTATTTAATTTCTTTCTTCCTTGATGGCGTTTGAGAGTGGTATTGTGAAGAAGTCTAACAAAAAACAGCTAAAAATAATAGATTTGAAATTGAAAAATGAAAAAAATTTAAAAATAATTATAAATGAAAAAGAAAAAACAGAAAACAAAGATCAAAAACAAAACATTTAAGAACAATACACTCACAAAAAATAACAATAAAAAATTTAAAATTAAATAAAATAAAATTCAGAAGAGATAAAGAGAAGAAATAATAAGAGGAAAAAAGTAAGAAATGGAAAAGAGAAAAAAATTTTTTTGGTTTTGAGAGGTTACTCTTTTCTTCCAGTAGGTGTCACTGTGTTACAAGTTTTTGCTCTGTGAAATTCCTGGGTGTCCTAAACCGAGATGTTGCTGTCGCAATGATGTAGGGATGGCCACAGTCATGTTGGTGGGTGGGGCATGTTGTGAGGGCTTTATGTCTTCAGCTTTACGGTTTCAGCTTTATGGCTTTATGGATCTAGCAGTGTTTATCTCAGGCCTCCAGGTGTTCCTCCCCACTTCTCAACAGACCAGGAGACCAGAGAAGTCACACCTTTGTTCTTTAGGGGAGTGGCTCTGGAGAGCTAGATGTGGGGATTGTCTCTGCCACTATCTGTACCCATGAGGGGAACGAAGCAGGAAATGGGAGGCTGGGGGCCATACTCAAATTTTTTCAGTATTGCCTTGGCTGGTTTGCTCAGTGGTGGAGAGTTGGCACAGTGTGTGAATATCCTGGGTTCGATTCCTGGTCAGCACACACAGGAGAAGTGCCCACCTACTTCTATACCCACCAGCTTCTCTCTCTTTCTCTCTTTCCCTCCTGCAGCCATGGTTCACTGAGTGGTGAGATCACCACTGTTGCCCAAGAGCCGAGGGAGGGGAACACCCTCAGAGGGCTGCGAGGAGGCCCTCTTCAGCAGATGCTGGGACCCTACTTGATATGGACCACTGCCCCCATGAGGAGAAGGAAACAGCATAGGCCTGGCCCTGCAGGGTGGGCTGGGGAAGTGAGGTGAAATATTCTGTCTGCAGATCATTTCATTTCAGCAGAATCCGCTCTGCAGCAGCAGGTGGCAAGGTCCCCATCACCTCCCTGCCAGCTGGGGAAGGGGTCAGAGTTTAGAGAAGATAAACCACTGGGAATGAAGATTCCTTTCCCCACCTTACATCCCAACTCTCCCATTGGGGCTCCACGCCCAGTGACTGCCCATAGAAGCCAGGCCAGGCCTTCTACGGCTGCGGCGTGGGTGAGGGTGGGAGGCAGGCAGAGGGCTGAGTGAGGGAGGTCTGGGGACGAGCAAACTGACCAGGATAGAGCAAAGCAGGACCAGAGGCCCCAGGAGAACGCTGTCCTGAGGATACAAAGTTGTAGTCACACTGAAGACCACAGCCTGGATAAGGGCCCTGGGTGTACTCCACCTATTGCCAAGAGTTCCCCAGGGGTCAAAGAAGAGCCTTTCAACATCTGCCACTGCAGGAGGGATGGATCCAAGTCTTTGCCAGTGCCCTGAGCTTCCCTCCTCTTTGTCCAGATGGTCCTGTTCAGTCCCTGATGGTCTCACACCCACTCCGGGGATCACATAGCCTGGCACAACCAAAGTTGTAGAGAATCAGACCAGAGCTCCAAGGCCCTCTGATGAGGGAAGACCTGCCTTCCTGGCTAGGGAGGAAGGCAGGCAGGCACACCTTTCTCTGGTTAAGACCTGTCCTGTGCCCTGAGCCCAGCTACTATGTGGCCAGGCCAGTCATATGTACTCGTGCACTTCCAGTCAAGAGCCTTTGGGATGGTTCTGGGCATTCAAGGTGACGATGTTGATTCAACATTTCTCCTCAGGCCTTAACACTCAGAGGAGAGGAAAAAACATTCAGGGAACTGACTTGTAATGAGACCCTATGGAGCTCCAGGCACTGCGCTGCATGGTTTCCAGCCATCATCACATTATAATTCTACAGCCATCTATTGGAAAATGTCATTGAGAAGATGTGACCACCACTTGACTCTTGAGCTGGACCCGGGCAATCAGAGACTCCTTAACCCCACCCCTGTCCTTGAAATGTACTTTCCGCTCACCACTTCCATAGCTAGAGCTGTTTGAAGGATTGAACCTTGCGAGAGTAAGGTGTTGAGACCATCTGGACAGTATAGTGACTGAAGCCAGTTAAGGTGTGTATTCAAACTTTAAGACTCTTGCAGCCACCCAAGACAACCCTTGTATGTAAGTTCCCTAGCTTATTAAATCTGCCTCCCACCAATCTGGACTGGTCTACCTCTACTCACTCTCTCTATGCCCTCCATGTTCTTTGATGTTGTTAGATGCATAAAGTTATGACTGTATATCACCTTCCTCATAGATATATTGTATCAGTATAAAGAACGCTCATTGGCATACTTAATGCATGTTTCTTTTATTTGTTTTGTTGGAAATTGAAAATGCTATTTATTCAGCCATTTCTCCAAAGAGTCCTGTTCCTTCTTATTGGAAAATACAGTGTTTAGAAGCCAAGACCTTATTTCTGTATCTATCAGAAACCATGAGATTACCCTACCCCAGTGCCATTACAAGAGCACAGGAACCATGCCTGATTTCTCTCACTTTTCACTTTCCATGTCTATAGCACCTTCTCGCAGGAGAAACTGACCTCCCAGTATCCTCAGAATATTTGCTTATTTGCACTGTCCTCCTGTATAGCCTCTGACCCTGCTGGGGAGTCTTTCTAGTATATTCTAGTTCACTCCTCCCTCTCACAGGCCGTGGCTTCTACCAGGCCACCTTCATACCTTTTGGGGGGCAGGATTATAGATCATCAGCCTACTCTCAGGGCCCCACCTACTAGGGAGAAAAGGGAGAAAAAAAGGCTAAGCAGCAGTCTTCTATGTTAAACTTTGCTAAGACTCAGCTATCTCTACAGTCATTCAGACTCCATTGGCAGAGAAGCTGCAGATAGACTATAGCACCAGGAAGGCAGGATCCCTGTTGGGAGAAAGATGCTGACCAAAGAGGAGGAGTCTCTTCCAAACTGCCATTCTGAGCACCCTGTGAATTTATTCCTGTGGGAGGAAGCCTCTCAGGGGCAGGAGCATAGAGATCAGAAAATGGCTTCTGGGTTCCTGGTCTGGGTGTGACTAGCCCTCTTCCCTCTCTTCCCTGGTTGTATCTCCCTAACCTGGCTATAAAATAGACTTGGCAATTCTACGACTTCGCCAATGGGAGTTTTCTGAGTATTGAATGTCATGAATGCCCTTAATGGCTTGAGCCCAGTGTTTGGAACAGAGAAGTACTAAGAATTAATGCAATTCACAGTAGGAATACGATCTCCCCAGCAAACCTACTCACATTTTAACAGGTTCTCACCAACAAAACGACACCTTCAATGTGTCCCCTGATCCTCCACTCAGTGCCATATCTAAGGCAGGTTTTAGGATCCAAAGGTGAGCAAGACAAATGAGCCACACGCACTCTGAGGGCTGACCAATATATGACCTGTCCAATTGGCTCCAAATATTCCACTGAATTCCACTGTATAAATATGCCACAAGTTATATATCTCTTTGCCAGATCTAGCAGTGTATTGAAAGATATCACAGTACAATTAAATGAAGTTTAACCTAGGAAAAAACGTTTCATCAACTAGAAATAATTCCTGCAACCTGCGATACATACTAACAAACAAGGCGAGTGTAGTACCCAGAATATATTCCCTCAAAGCTGCCTGTGCCCTAATTCCCAGAATCTGAGTCTATAGTGCTACAGGGAGTTAAAGTTTCAGGTGACACTATGTGGTTTCTAATCACTTGACCTTAAAATGGAGAGGAGACCCCAGATAACCTAATCACATAAACTATTAAAAGTGAAAGAGAGGCAGAAGAGTGGGTTAGAGAAATGCCATGTGGGAAAGACTCAAGCCACCAGTGTTGACTTTGAAGATGGAGGAAGAGGTCAGGAGCCAAGAAATGCGGTAGCCTCTAAGAGCTGGGAATGGCCCGCAGTGTACAGCCAGCCAGAAAATGGGACTTGGGTCCTGAAACCGCAAATAATTCTGAATTCTGCCAAGAGCCCAATAGAACAGGAAAGGGATTATCCCGTAGAAACTCCGGAAAGGAACTGAGCCTGCCAATACCACAATTCCGGTTTGGGAAAACCCATACCCAACTTCTGGCCTACAGAACTGTAAGATGATTGAAAACAAACAAACAAACAAACAAGCCATGTTGTAAATTAGTTAAGAGAGCAGTAGAAGACTAATGCAAAGAGAATAATCCACATGATCATTCCAATAGAATCAAACAATAAATGCAGTCCCTGCCCCTTTAGGGGTGACAGATATAAGACTGTCCTTTTGGCTGCAAATACACGCACGTTTGTGAAACGAAACCAAACGCACCCTCTAATCAGGGCGGCACTCTCTACTGGAAATACAGAAAGAAATCCGCTGCACGAACTTCTGGGGAAATGCAGGGGAGGCAAGAGCCCCCACAGGCCTTCTCTGCACACCTGTGCCACGCTGGCTGTGCAGGAGTGTGTGGCACTTGGGTGGATGCAGGTCCGTGGCACTTGGGTGGATGCAGGTCTGTGGCACTTGGGTGGACGCAGGTCCAGCTCTGGGGGACACTAGACCTCAGCACTTGGGGATCTGTCCATACACAAGAGTTGGAGCGTTCCCCAGTCCCCCTCCAACAGGACCAAGGGTGGGGAAGCCCTTCTGGGGAGGGTGATTACATGGGAGATACAGGAGCTGAGAGGGTACCTGTTGGGTCTTGGGCTGCCTCAGGTACGGTCCCTCCGTGGAATCTGCCACCCTGCAGAAGAAGGCCACAGCCCTGGTCAGAAGCCTGGCCATGGCCTGGGCACTTGCCAAGTGAGACAAAGCACAGGGCCTCTGTCTCAGCCGCTGCTTCACTGACACCCTGCAGTGACAGAGGTCTCTCAGGGTCCCCTGCTCCTGCTTTGGTAACTCAGCCTCTGAGTCACCCCACCCCACCCCACCGTACTCCACCCCACCGGCCCCGCAGGGACCTGCTTCCATCCCAGAAGCTGTCCCCACCAAGTTCTGGTCAATGGGAGTGCAGCAGGTGGGTGGGACACCTGCTGCCACTAGAGGTCAGTGGAATGGGCTGTCTTGGCTCTGCTCATCATTAGTGAAGGCACAAATATGGTGGCCATAGGGAAGTGGTCTGGGGTCTGGGCCCTGGATGGACTTCAGGGGAGAGAGGGGCTCCCCTGTGAGGTCGCTGGAAGGATGGAAGCCTTGTATAAAAGGTGCAGCTTTTTGAGACGGCTGCAGCCCAAGAAGAGTCTGGCGGGTCCACACCACCAACACTGGGATTCTGTTTCTTCTGCCTCCTGGGTGACATCCTCTGAGTGCAAAGTAGGGAACCAGGCAAGACCTGGTACAAACACCCTAGAGTTACATCCCGTGACCAAGTGAGATTTATTCCAGGAATGCAAAATTGGTTTAACATCTGACAATCCAATGTTGTACATCATATTAAGAGTACAAGGTGGGCTGGAGGGATGAGCACTGCAATAGATGCCCCCCCCCAAAAAAAGGAACTGACAAAATCCAACACCAACCTGTGATAAAAAATTTTCTACACATTTTGAATAGAAGGGAATGTCCTCAACCCGAGAGTGTCTGCATAAACTCAGTGCGCCTAGTACTGTACTTAGTGGTGAAAGGATGAATGTTTTCCTTAATATCTGAAAGAATGAAAGATGTCTACTTTTGCCTATTCTATTGAGAATTGTGCGGGAAGTTCTAGCCAGTGAAATAAACGTCCCACCCCACCCAAATCCAACCATCTTGATTGGAAAGAGAATTAAAACTCTCCGGATTCACAGAAGACATGATCTTATACGGAGACATTCCAACCAATGACAAACTTCCTTTGTGATGTATGCAGGGGAGGGTGGGATACAGCCTTTCCCTGTCTGCTCGTACTCAGTTACAGCCCCTTGGAAAGCAGTCTGTGTCCACCCCACCATCAGAAACCTTGGCTAACAGAAACCAGCTACGGTGACTTTACCAGGCTAACACTGCAAGAGGAGGCTGCACTTCGTGCCCCCAGCTTCCCCAGAGAGTACTCCGTTGGAAAAGCAGGCGAATTGCAGCAGTATAAGTGCCTTGTGTCTGTGTGGAGAGGTCAGTGTCCTCGGCTGGGGAGAGCTCCCTGAAGAGTGGGTGGTGGGAAGAAAAGCTGTGTGCTCACAACAGTTCTGTATTAAGTGACCCATCTATTTAGTTTCAGGCATTAGCAAAAGGAAAGGTGAGGCCACCCAAGCAACCAGAGGAACGAAAGGAAGAAAGTAGAGTGGTGTCTAACTTAACCCTTGGGGAAGCCCAGCTGAGCAGACAGGTCATACACTGGGAGGCTGGGGCCAGCCTCGCAGAGGAGCGTACGTAAGCTCAGGAGACAGAGGGGTGTCTCCCAGAGATACCTGAGCTCACATTGTGCTGTGACAGTGGAGCCAGTGAGCTTCTGCTCAGTGAGGAGGGGAAGGGTGACTGATGCAGGGATACACGGTGGCTCCCCAGGCCCTCCATCCCACCGCAGCTCCATAAGCAGGAGACAGCAGACTGACTTCAGAGTGATGAGCCCCGCAGAAGCCCTGGCAGGACCCACAGCTGCTGTAAGAGCAGAGACAAGGAGGCCCGTGGACACAAGGGGACTGAGAGCAAAAGGAGAGTCACAGACAACAAGACAGGCGGGAAGCGTCCATCACATAACATGTGACCCAAAAGCCGCGAGGGCGGCAGGACAGCTGACTGAATATTCAAGAACAGAGCAGAGGGCGGTTTCTAATACCGACTATAGGGAGGAGTGCAAGGCAGCATTTCATAGTCTACTGTCAGGCCAAGAGCAGAGTGGACAGAAATCCTCTCTGGCTCGGAGATGGGATCAGCGGGATGAAGTGGAGGCTTCCAGCCATGATTCTATGCTTTGAAGGTACTGCTCTGACAGAGACTCACAGTATGTGTAGAAGGCAGAGATGTATTACTCATCTCTGATCCGATATGAAGTTGGAGACCAGAGGGAAACATCCATCTGGGCACCTGGATTGTTCTCAGCACCAGTGCCAGACACACACCTTTCATCCAACCCGTTGAAATAGACACAAAACTCTCCTGATGGTGACTTTTGGCGTTGGGTCAGGACTGTTGGCTCTAAAAGTAGTTTCTGATGTAGATTTTTGTTTCACCAGTGGGCCTCTTCCACAGATGGACTTTTCTCCTGTCCTTACAACCACTGCCCCAGCTCCGTGATATCAGAAGCTCAGAAGGGTAGCCCCACCCCATACCATTACTTCCAGAACAGTCCTAGGCCTCGGTCTCTCTCCACTAGGCTGGGTCAGAGAGAGAGAGAGAGAGAGAGAGAGAGAGAGAGAGAGAGAGAGAAAAGGGATCCCTAGTGAATGGCTGGGTCGATTCGAACTGGTCCACCACTTTCCCAGCACCCGCCTACTGGGAAGTAGCAGGGACCACAACACTCTGTAGGAAAAGGGAAGGAGAGAACTTGTCGCCTCCCTCCCAGCAGGCTTGTCCATGCTGCGCTTGGACTTGGCTCTCGGCTCTCGGCTCTGACCCTGGAGTCTTCTCCATGCACACGGAACGTCTTGGGCTTCTGGGCACATCAGTGCTGCTCTTATCTAAATGCCTGCTCCCTCTTCCCTGAATCCACTACCCCAGAACACCATCGAGGCCCGTTCTGGCCCAGAGCTGCCCTTCCCACCCACCCAGGCAGGAACAGGAAGCCCAGACAGTGTCTGCTCACAGCAGCCAGCACCACAGGGCCTCCCTCTGTGGCCACCATAGTGGCCCTCTGCAACATCTACTGCTCTGCCACCCACAACATGCCCTTCCTCAGAAATCTGGGTCTCTCCCATGAACCTCGCCCTCCCGCTAGCTTCCCCACAGACCAGTTCATGCCATAGGCCCCGGGAAGCTCATTAAAACTTAGTCGGGCTCCATGCTCCCAGGAAAGGCCTTCAGGACACCCTGAAAATGAGCTCAAGGTGACGCTCACAGGGACTCAGGGGAGGCAAGGAGCCTTGTTTTTTCACTTTGTAACATAGATTTCCTGAGCACTTCTGCATGCCCGACCCATAGTGTGTCCTGGGCACAGACCCCCAGTGGACCAGTTAGAAGACCCAGCAGAGGACATATGAGTGCAGAGCAGTTTTGAAGATTGTGTGAGGACTCAGCCAGGAGAAATGTGGTCCCCCCAAAACCTGAGGAAGTAATCTGAAGTGTGGGTTAACTCAGAACAACCAAACGGCCTCAATCAGTAGAGCCAGAGGTGGCTTTCACATTTTCCAGAGACTGGCACCCAAAGATGGCTTTTAGAATCATGTTATATTGGAAGGAAGGAAGGAAGGAAGGAAGGAGGGAGGAGGAAGGAAAGAAGGAAGGAAAAGAGGGAAGGAGGGAAGTAAGGAGGAGGTACAAACAAAGGAAGGAAGAAAGAAAAAAAGGAAAGAAAGGATGGAACAGAGAGAGGAAGGAGGAAGGAAGGAAGGAAGAAAGGAAGGAAGGAAGGAAGGGAGGGAGGAAGGAAGGAAAGCAGGGAGGGAGGAAGAAAGGAAAGGAGGGAGGAAGGGAGGGAGGGAGTAAGAAAGAAAGGAAGAAAGGTAGGAAAGGAGAAAGGAGGGAGGGAGGGAGGGAAGGAGGAAGGAAGGAAGGAAGGAAGGAAGGAAGGAAGGAAGGAAGGAAGGAAGGAAGGAAGGAAAGAAGGAAAGGAGGGAGGGAGGAAGAAAGGAAAGGAGGAAGGAAGGGAGAGAGGGAGGGAGTAAGAAAGAAATGAAGAAAGGAAGGAAGGAAGGAAGGAAAGAAATAGAAAAGAGAAAAGAAAAGAAAAGAAAAAAGAAAAAATAAAGTCAGGGCAAATGTGCCAAAAATGCCAGTGGGTGCAGCTGATACACAGGAAGGTAATTTCATTGAAATTCCTCAAGTGTTTTCAGTGCAATTTTTTGCAGGAGTTCTTTCATAAAGCACTTTCCTGGTGAAGCCTAGAGCAGATCTGAGCACTCCTATGCGAACGTGATGCAAAATCTTGACACAGACCCTGAGTAGTGTTTTCCATGCTCTGCTTCCTACTTCCCTCTGTGGCGGGTTTCTGCCTCCAGGAGTGCTGAGGGCAGAGTGCAGGCCTGGGAGTTCCATCCAGCTCCACAGCTCACCGGCTATGGGGATGTGAGTGTGTCAGGGCGACCCTGTGCACCTGTTTCCCTGTGTGCCCCACAGACACACTAAAGCAGGCCCCAGGGAGCCACGCCACAGTTCCAGTCATTGATTTCAGACCAACAGACTCATTCATCTTCTGTTTCTCGTTTCACATTTTCCATGACTTCACCATGACAGCAAGTCTCCATATACATGCCCCTGGTGAGTTACTGCAGTTTGAGGCCCCTGCAGGGCCACGTTTTACCCAGTGTCAAGTTTAATAATAAAAAGTCAGACCGTAGCGCGCTAAGAATCACAGTGGAATTGCTACAGCAGAGGCTCTCCATCCTCACGCTGACCCCACTCCCTTCCTGTGCGTCAGGATCCTCCTTCCTTTCTCCTCTTCCCCTTACCAGCACCTGCTGTGCACAGGTGGCTGTGGCTCTCAGCTGTAGCCTTAGCAACACCCACCTAGGGCTTCCGATGTAGTTCAAGGGAACAGCCAGTAGATGACGCCGCTGCACTAGCGCAGGCCGGACTCGGGCTGGAGGAAGAAGCATTTCACCCAACCTAGACAGTCAGCTTTCTGTTACTGAATAAACCACGAGTATGAGAGATACAGGCTTTCAAAAGTTCTATGTGCGGGAAGCTCTTGAGCAAATAAGAACCCTGAACTGATTATGTGCTGGTTTCTGTGCATGCTACAGCTGTGATTCACAGACACAGCCGGGAAGCTGGGCCCCTCCGTAAGTCACCAGTCATACTGGGAGATGGTTGGGCCCATCTTTAAGTGTGGCGCAGTGTGGTTTGAGCAGGCTCGGGAGGGGAAAACAGCTGGGGTTGAACCCTGTTTCTTCGGATCCAGAGCAGGGAGACGTTGGCCAGGTTCCTCACACTCTCTGAACTTCACTTTCTTCACCAGCATAATGGTTAGTAACTGAGAGGTTCCGTCAGGAATCGGTGAAATACTGCACGTCACTCAGTAAACACTGAGCCTGGTGCCTGGCACGTGGAGGCGGGCAGTAAAGGAGGACCGGGCTTTGTTGGCCGTTAGCCTTATTCATCACACGAGCCGTTCAGTCTCAGGGACATCCAAAGGCAGCACTGTGTCAGTGTCAAATGCACAAACTTTGCCGTTAGATACAGCTGCTCCACCACTTACCAGGGACTGTGGTAGCTCCACTGGGCCTCTCTGAGCCCCAGCTTCCTGACCAGTAAAATGAGCACGTGCTACACCACCTTGCAGGCTGTCATGGGGATCAAACGCCAGCCGGTGGAAGTGCCTGGCGCACAAGAAGAGAGCTCCATAGCTGGCAGCTGCTGTGGCCACCCGCACAAGGGCACCGCCCTGGAGCAGCGGCCACGGAAACAACTCATTCCTTCCACCTTCTCTGAGCCTTGTCCATCTATTTCTCATCTGCTCGCACTCAGCTGCACAGATCAGGTAGCAGAGATACACAGGGGGAAGAAAAGTAATCATAAAACAGAGGAAAGTCTATCCGTCAACACCTCCCACGATTTGGAAAAGACAGCCACTGGATGACTGTGATCATTGTGCTACAGCTTCAATCTGCATTGGGCCTCCCTGAAGCACAGAGCCTGGCTCCCAGCTTTTCTGGAAACATTCAGAGTCCTAATATGTCTGGACCTCTGGCCTCCTGGAACCACAGGGCAAGCCTCTTGGTGCTGACTCTCCAGGCGAGTCCTCCGGGAAGACTACTGAAGGACAAGAGCCAGGCCAAGTTCCTGCCCTCACTTGGTTCCTTCCTGTGCCGCCACCCAACCCTCTCTGTGCTTCTCCATCACTTGCGTCTTTCCAGGAGCACAGGGATATGCTCAGCCGCTCAGGCCATGGAAGGATTAAAACTGCAAAGTCCGCTGCATGCCCCCTCCCAGAACCCTCAGGTAACTTCAAGATATTGTGACTCACCTGGGGCTCCTGGGGTCTTTTCACCACACAACTCACTTCAAATGCACCTGGCTGGGATGTCTTTCTCTTAAGAACACCTTCTTCTTCCTAGTTCATCATGTTGGTGGTTGATCCTGACCACTGTAGTTCTCAGTCACAAAAGTGGATTGGTACTCTGGTTTGAAGCTCAGTCTCTGGTGGGTTTGCTGCAAGTCTTGGCTCTTGCAAAAATGAGGGTGTCTTGCTTGTTTGTTTGTTTTCTAACGTTAGATGCCAAGGGCCAGCCCTTCGACATGGTAACCAAGCAGGCTTCGATCATCACTCTAACTCAGGGGTCAGGAACCTATGACTCTCGTGCCAGATGTGGCTCTTTTGATGGCTGCATCTGGCTCGCAGACAAAGCTTTAATTAAAAAGAAATAACAACGTTAAAAATATAAAACACTTTCATGTATTACAATCCATTCATTTCCCACTGCTCATGTTCATGGTTGTGGGTGGCTGGAGCCAATTACAGCTGTCCTCTGGGACAACACCAAATTTTTATTGGATAATGCGTAACATACACGGGTCATTGTATGGCTCTCACGGAATTACATTTTAAAATATGTGGCGTTCATGGCTCTCTCAGCCAAAAAGGTTCCCGACCTCTGCTCTATCTGCTGATGGCACTCCCAAATGTTCAAACTTGAAATGTTCCAAGTTGAACTTGCTTTTTCTTAAAAAACCAAAATACCTTTCATTTCTTCCTTGGTTTTCTACCTTGGGTGGTGTCACCACCATCCCCCACCCTCCCAAAATCAGGAGTCATTCTGAGACCGTTGTGACCTTCTCCCCAACATACTAGTTCGTGATATTCCACTCCCTGTGGTGTCTGGAATCCATCCCCCACTTTCCATACCTACCAGCCTTGCCTTGGTTTAAATACAAATTATTTCCCCCTAAACTCTCTACAAGATTCCTGTCACTGGTCTACCTCTTCCCAGGCTTTTATCCCCACCAATGCCAAATTCATCCTCCTCATTGGGATAATATGATCTCTGGAAAACATAAATATGGTCAGGACACTCACCTCCCAAACATCTTTCTTTTTTTATAATTTTTTTTAAATTTTTATTTATTCATTTTAGAGAGGAGAGAGAAAGGGAGAGAGAGAGAGACAGAGAGAGAAGGTGGGGAGGAGCTGAAAACATCAACTCCCATATGTGCCTTGACCAGGCAAGCCCAGGGTTTTGAACCGGCGACCTCAGCATTTCCAGGTCGACGCTTTATCCACTGCGCCACCACAGGTCAGGCCCCAAACATCTTTCAATAAATTTCAAAGTTTAGGATTAGGCCACATCTCCAGAGCCTCTGACCCTTTTTCTCTGACCGCAATTTCCAATGCACAGTGTGTACTGAGAGGCTGTGTTTTACTGCTGTCCAGAGAATCACAAGCTCAATAAAGCACTTCATGTTCAGGAGGACCTGAACTTGCAGTTGCTCACCAAGACAGACTGCATTTACAAACATTATGAAAATGTTCAAACACATGGAAGTGGGAAAATAAGGCAGAGCCACTGCATGTCCCATCATGTATCTACATTGAATATCAACCCACAGTCAATTGGGCTTGATTTCTCTTTCCTACTGCTAGGGGATTATTTTTAAAGCAATCCCATGTGTCCTGTATGAGTATGTGTAGGAAATTGTGTTTGAAAGGAAGAGCAGAAAGCCTTGTGAATAGCTCTCCCACAGATCTGTTGTATTCACCCATTTTATTGGCTTGTGAAATACTTCAGACATCCCCAAAGCCAGGAGTGGGTTGCTAGGGTGGCTGACGCAGGGATCATTTTTTGAGTTTCTAGGTATGTGAAAGGTATCCAGCCCTGTAGGAGAAGAAATCTTTGCAGGTGATTCCAGTTGTGAAGCAAGGAAGTGTACCAGGCAGTGATGCTGTAAGCTCAGTAGTCGCGGCGGTAGCAGCCACCTGGCTCGAGCAGGTTCCCATTAGATTCGGATAGGCGGTAGAGAAACAATGGAGCCAAGAAACGGTGGGCCATTACCTTTTATTCTAGCTCACACCTGGCAGGCGTGTAAAGACAAACACATTGGGCTCCAAAACCCACTCCCTCAGCACTCACAAAGCCACTAACAGATCAGGTTATCCTAGAATCAAAGGTCCCACTAGCCTCAGTCACTTCTTTTACCCCATCTGCACGCCTCTATCTTGGCTGCCTGCCTCCTCTGCAACAATGTGGTCTCCTCCAAAATGGCCTCCTAGCTCCTCCTTCTTAACACTCTTCATGGGACAACCCTGCCTCCAGCAGACATTAGCATAACTAAGCCCCTTCCCAAGCATGAAGGTAATTAACAATATCACCTAGGCAATGCAATCACGTGGCCAGCAGCCATTTTTAACAATAGAAGTGAGCAAACCCCAAAAATACAGATGTCACCAACTTATTTGCCTAATAGATGCCCTGTGTGAGGGTGTGGCACTGTATATCAGGTTGCTGTATGCAGCCTATGGCAGGGGTCCCCAAACTTTTTACACAGGGGGCCAATTCACTGTCCCTCAGACCGCTGGAGGGCCAGACTATAAAAAAATCTATGAACAAATGCCTATGCACACTGCACATATCTTATTTTAAAGTAAAAACACAAAACGGGAACAAATACAATATTTAAAATAAAGAACAAGTAAATTTAAATCAACAAACTGACCAGTATTTCAATGGGAACTATGCTCTTCTCACTGACCACCAGTGAAAGAGGTGCCCCTTCCAGAAGTGCGGCGGGGGCCGGCTAAATGGCCTCAGGGGGCCGCATGCAGCCCGCGGGCGTAGTTTGGGGACCCCTGGCCTATGGCAAGCCACAAGATGAGCTATTTCCAGATGTGTCCTAGTATGTTAGAGAGAGCCCATGCTCTTTTCACCTTCTCACTACTAGGCCCTGACACTTGGACACTGGATGCCCCAGCCCCAACGTGAGATACCAGCTCCCCCAAGATGCCTTGGCCAACTGGTGATGCCTGAGGTTTAACCTTCTGTTAAGGAAATAAAGGGAACAGGTAAATAAATAGCTCCCTGTGAGAAGTGACACTTTGGCCACTACATGAAGGCCACAGATACATATTTGAGGGTTGTAGGAGTGTGCAGGGAAATCTTCTGACCCTGCTAAGGTGGGGTAGCTGGCATGGTCCTACAAAAGAACATATAAGAAGTCAGAGGACCAGAACTGGAAACAGTGGGCACAAAGCTAGATCCTGTTTAAACTGATACCAGAAACTTGGTCCCCTAATTCTTAAGTTTCTCATGACATCACAGAGCCTGGTTTTATACAATCTTTGTAAAGACAGAACCAAAATGGGTAAGTCACAGGGCTACTTCTGACATGGCAATGAGAGGAGCTCTACGGACCCACTCCAGGGTGAAACTGCTGAAAATTATTTCAAAACTAGCCATTTAAATTCTCTGGAATGATGCCAAAAGTAACCAAAGAAACATTTATTTGAGAAAACCACTCTGAAATGCAACTAAAAAATAATTCTATAGAAATAAAACTCACCCTTTGCATGCCAACTAAAAGAAAGAAAGCCTACTAAAACATCAGCTTTGGATGGATTTGACCCAATTTGCCTTTACGGGACAGTGACTTTGGGTATGTCTTTGTCTTTCGGTTGTTTTCCTTGTTTACAATGTGTTCATTTGTACTTACATAAAGGATCTCGGAATATTATATACAGAAAGATATCAAAATGTATACGTCCTATGTGCGTAGCCTACAGGGTAAAGACAGTAGTCACAGGCTGATTGGTTTGTCCAGACGGCACCATTTCTCTGAGAATGTCCCAATGCGCCCAAACCCTTCTTGGCTCTGTGACTGAGTTTCCTGCCATAGCTATTTGGTTTGATACTTGTTGCCTCACCTTAGTTGAGCCAACCATAGTCTCTGTTCTGTTAATTCTTAGGTATCAAACTAGACCCCAAGACGAATTAATTTCCTGCTAAGTCTCTTTAAAGTCATCTCTTTAGATACTTTTACTTAGACCTGCTGTTGAGCTCTCCTGTGATATCCTTGTCCCTGTCCCGTGGCACTTGTTTGTTGCTTTGGTTTCTTGGATTTTGTAAAAATACCGGTGGTCTTGTAATCAAGTTTGCCTGTTGGAGAAGCTCCCACTTGTACATTTTTACTATTTGCAATGTAAACCTACAAGTGTGAGTCAAGAAAGCTGGTGGTTCTGCCACTGAGGACGTACCAGGGTGGAGCTCTGAGCCTTCTGATCTGGGACATTGATGTCAGGGGGCTCGGTGGCAGGCTGAGTCATCTCCAGGCTGGGACTGAATATCTTCCTTTGTGCCAGTAAGAAATGCAGTACATAGTCTAACACCTTCCTATGTGAAGTGATCCTTTTGGCCACTACATGAAGACCCCAAATGCACACCTGGACATAGGGGTTGGGCATCTTCTGTTGCTGCTAAAGTAAGGCAGACATAGAATGACCAGCATGGTTCTGCAGAACGTCATTTCAGAAGTCATGAGGACCAAAACTGAAAGCAGGGAGCACGCAGTTAATTTCTAATCAAGCCTGCATTAGAATCTTAGTCCCTAAGTCTGAAGTGTTTCTCATTGTACCACACTGTCTGGTCTTATAAAGTCTTAGTAAGGGCAGAATCCAGAGAGGTAGGTCAGTTAAAGATTATCGGTCACATTGTGCCTTAAACGTATCAATACAGAAGGACTCCTCCCTTTCTTATCTGTGGGGCCTATGTTCCAAGACCCCCCAGTAGATGCCTGAAACCGTGGATATTACTGAACCATACATATACTCTTTTCCTCCCCTATATGCACATAACACTTTATAACTTCTCTTTGGCATATCCAGATCGCTACCATGTTGCACTTTGGGGCCATTATTAAGTAAAATTAAGGTTGCTTAAACACAAGCACAGTGATATACCTTGACGGTTGATCTGATAACTGAGATGGATACTAAGTGACTAATGGGGCGGTGAGGTGTAGCCTATACGGTGTAGATAGGCTGGACAAAGGGAAGCTTCACACCCTGGGACGGGTGCAGCGGGACAGCACATACTTTTAACCGTATGAATTGCTCATTTCTGGAACTTCCCATTTAACATGTTCAGACCGCAGGTGGCCACGGATAACTGAAATGTCAGAAAGCGAAACCATGAGTAAGGGTAGACTACTGTACATTCCCACTCTTTGTATAAAGATTCTACTGAAATAAAATTATATGCCCTCTGTACAACTTAGCATGGTTTAAACATCCATCAAATTAGCTTATCACTGTGGTCATGAAACTCTCCCCATGAGAAATGAGAGAAAGACTGTGACAGTCTGTCCTGCCTGAAGGTGTGCCATGCTGGGTGGCCGGGCATGGGTCTGTCCCTGGGATCGCATAAAGATCTTGGGCTGCAGGTATCAGGTCCTGTGCTGCTGCCATCTAGTTTAGAGGGAACCAAGCTTCAACATTACATGCCCTGCCTGAGGGGTTCCTCAGTATGCAAAGTTCAAAGAACCTCCCCTGGTCTCCCATAACAGCTGGGTCTTTACCTATATCCTTATTATTAAGTTCTGTTTGTAAAACATTAGGCCATGGGCTATTCCCACCAAGCTATGCTCACTCCACACCAACCAGTATACTGTCACCTCCGTATGTGTCCCTCTCTCCAGAGATTCTCAGAAATGCTGTTCTGGGTACTGAGCAGTTTGTAAAGGGCTGAAAAGTTAGATGTGCAGAAGGTATTATTACTAACCAGACTCCATTTCTACACTGGCACAGCCACGGGTGACAACAGATGGCCTTCCCAATCTTGTGATGGGAATCCAGCAATGAATCTCTGTCACGACTCAGATGTGGCTTGGATGCCTGGCTCCACTGGCTGCCCAGACAAACGTGTGGCGTCTTCCCTCAGCTGTTCGAGATTCCCTGAGCTGTCTGTCCCCGGTTCCCTGAGCTGTCCCCATCCACAGGCCAGGGAGTACAGTACTTAGGCCTGTTTCACTCTGCCACCCTAACTCCCTCAGAGAGGTTTTAAGTGGCAATGAGAGGTGCCAGTCTGGATAGAAGAGCCTGGATCTGGAGAAAGATACATTACAGGGCTGTGTGGGTGGGTGGGGGTTGGTGTTAAACACTCTCAAAAGAAAGGTAAGATCTGCAGGGCAAGAACCAAGATAAAGCCTTGGGAGACCCAGGAGACTCACATCTTACTTTCTATTTTGGATCAGTAAGTACTGTATAAGCAAACCAACACACACACACACACACACACACACACACACACACACACACACACGCAAAGCAAGGTGGTTGAATGTTTGCGCCTGACAATGAGCTGAGCCAATCGTAGGGGTCACCTCATGTCTTTATATTTTTCTTTTTTTCACTCTTAGGGAACACTACCCTGGCTGCTTGATGTCCAATGACAGAAAACTGTTGTTTCATATACTTTGAATGTTTTGTTTAAGTGTGAATAATTCTGAGTTAGCCAGGTGCACCATAAGGTGATATTTTACACTTATAAGGTCATGGGTGCACCAGGCATTGTTAGAACTCAAGGACGTGGAGGCAAATTTGCTGTCACCGTATTGGTACGGGGCAGCAGCTGACTCTGTAGTTCATCTAGCTCCTGCCGGGCCTTTTCCATCAGCTTCTCCAGTTCCTGAGGTAGCATGTGCACCTCCCGGTGCAGCGCCTCCATCCACACCTCCTCTACGTCCTCACACAGGGAAGATGCAAATCTTTCAGATATTGTGCCTTCCTCTCACACGTGTGTATGCATTTCTGTTTGTTTGAGTCTTCTTTAACATTTAAAAATGTTCTTTAAATGGCCTCTACTGTTTTCCAAATATATTCCGAGGCACTATTATTTCCTTTTAATTGCTTTCCTGAACTGAGTCTTGAACACCATGACCTATTTGTTTTTACTCTTTTCCAAGTGAGAGGAGGGGAGATAGAGAGACAGGCTCTGTACAGGTACCCCGACCGGGATCCACCACCATTACCTATTTTAACTGGTTGTTTTCTGCCTCTATAAAAGCTTGTGGAGGATTTATATTAATTTTGCACTTGGCCAACAAATGAATTCAGATATAACCTTTAATAGTTAGATTCTCCTCCTTCAATTGGTTAATTCCCTAGTTGTTCCATTTCTTTATTCTTACGTATAGAAATTATAACGTCATGGTTGGAAAGCATCCAACGACTCTTACTTTTGTGTTTTGTTTTCTACACCTATATTTCCTGTCCACTCCAAGAAGGAAGATACCTACTAAGAGGGGCTCCTGGTGGCCAGCTGGACTCAAATGAAAAACAAAAACAGAGCCTAGCAGCCATTTCTTCACAGGGATCTGTCACGCAAACTGCACTTCAGGGAAGAGCCTGCACTGAACTGGGAGCCCGCACTGTTCTCCCCCTCCATCGTCCCACCCTCACCTTACCCCCACCCATCCTCACCCCTACCCCACCCAACCCCCACCCCCAACCATCTGAACCAACCCTTATACAGTAATTCCTGGAATTGTACTTCACCCAGTAAGACTGAGAGTGCCCCCCCACTTATGGGGCCGTGCAGCCATATCCCCCATCAGCATGTTCACCAACCAATCAGAGTGGCTCCATTTGGACCAATCAGAACAGTGCTTTTTTGGACCTATCAAATTGTGAGGATTTGGAGTCTTCATTTGCGTGAGTACAGGCTAATTGGGACCCAAGGTTGGGGACTTCTGTCTATGTAAGTCTGCTGCGCACTGCCTCCGAGAGAGCACTTTCACTTTTGACTGAACACTTGGTGTTTCCTTGGCTGGAGGTGAACCTCCAAAGATGAAACGTAGAAGATAGAAAGGAGCAGGTGGCGCAGAGAAGAGCAGGGCAGGGCAGGGCAGGACAGAGCACAGCTGTCTAGCAGGAGAGGAGCCTCCCCTCGGGGACTCCTCACAGTCGTGCTGTGCTGCTTCACAATTGAGCTGTAACATTCCTGAGCTGTTCCACAGCCCTGGTGTTGTCACAGCCAGCCGGGCTATGTCACAGTTGAGCTGTTTGCACCAAATAAAGTGTCCTTCTTCAGTGCACCCCAAACTGGGGATTCCTGTTGGTGTTGACTTGGTTCTAAGGACCCTTGGTTGGCGATTCTCTTGTGGCCTCTTCATATAGCACTTTAAGAGATTTCCTATCATTTAACCCTGTTTACATTAATCAGTCATGGTGCATTATTTCAATATCCTGCTCTGAATTATGCTGGCTAACATTTGGGGCTTTTCCATTTTGGTGCAAGGCCACCACATCTTTCACCAGCAGTGCAATACTTCTCTGGCTGAGCGATTCATCCATCAGCAGGAAAATGTGCTCACAGGACCTCACTTAAGTGGCACCCAGAGCCCAAGTTCAGCAGAGGATATCGGGGCTGAGGGGCTGAAGGAGTGAAAGGGCAGAGCTCCACTCCTCTCCCCCTCTCCCACCCCCATCCCTCCGGCCTCCTTGTGGGCGGAGCCCGCGCACGCTCCGGTACCTCGCTCTGCCCCCGCCCACCGCAGCCAAGGGCCCGCCCGTGCACACACGCACTTCCCTCCACACCGCCCCGCCCACCCCGCCCAGCCCCGCCCTGCCCAGACGAGCCAGAACCAGAGCGGCGCGATGGACGGCCGAGTGCAGCTGATTAAGGCCCTCCTGGCCCTGCCCATCAGGCCCCGCACGCGTCGGTGGAGGA
The DNA here is from genome assembly GCF_036850765.1 of Saccopteryx bilineata. NCBI lineage: Eukaryota > Metazoa > Chordata > Mammalia > Chiroptera > Emballonuridae > Saccopteryx > Saccopteryx bilineata. The sequence continues at coordinate 8,043,661 of NC_089502.1, read as the reverse complement.
ACCCGATTCCCTTCCCCGAGACGTTTGACGGAGATACCGATCGGCTCCCGGAGTTCATCGTGCAGACCGGCGCCTACATGTTGGTGGACGAGACCCTGTTCTCCAGCGATGCCCTGAAGGTGACGTTCCTCATCACCCGCCTCACCGGGCCTGCCCTGCAGTGGGTGATCCCCTACATCAGGAAGGAGAGCCCCCTGCTCAATGATTACCGGGGCTTCCTGGCCGAGATGAAGCGGGTCTTTGGATGGGTGGAGGACGAGGACTTCTAGGCCGCGAGACCCTCGGGCCTGGGGACAGGTGCTCTCGGGGGAGGGTCCCCATGCCAGTGGCTGCGGCCCCCATCGCCACGGGCGTCCTCCCGCCGCGCCTCCCCCTCCCCGACGTTCCGGTCGCTGTGGTCTCCCCCGAGCTCCTGTCCCCTCCCGCGTAGTGCTTGCCTTTGTTCCAGGAATAGCGCTCTTCCGTTCCTGCCGCTGCCGCTGGGCCTCGCTCTGGAGCGCGCCGCCGCCCACCCCCGCCAGCCCGGCCCCTCCCTCCCGTGCACCCTTGGACTCTGTCCTGGGCTCCAGCCGCGCGCTGGGCTCCCGCCGCGCGCTGGGCTCCCATGGCACACTGGACAGACCCCCACGGCCCGGCCGCTGCCAGCCTCTCCCTGCCAGGCTGCCAGGCCTGCATGGATGTGCCCAGAGACCTGCGCTGCGGCTCCATCCGCCGTCACCATCCGCCGACTCCCACCGACAGACAGACTGCAGCCTCCAGAGAGCTAGCTCTATCTCATCTCCCCCAGGTGGTATCTGAGCTGGTCACAGCCCCTGGACAATGATTCCAGCAGCTCACCACCTCCTAGAGGGGCCGACCAGCCTTTCGCCGCCGTCAGCGGGACCCATTCCCTCCCTACTCCCAGAGACACCTTCTGCTCCTGCCGCCTGGCTGCCAGGCCCCGGGGGTGCCTGAGTCACTTATGTGGACCTGTTAGTCTCCTGTGGACCTGTTAGTTTTGCCCAGCATCCACTTCTCTTCTGACTTTGCAGCTGTCTCTCTGATGTGTGCCTTTTGTTCATCACAGTGACCCCTGCACTCTGCCCAGCTCTTCTACACTACCTGGACAAAAGTCTTTTCCTTATAGTAAATAAATGTCAGATGCTATTGAAAAATCAATTGAGTCTCAATGAATGTGGCGCCCCTCCCTCCCTGGTCCAGTATATGGGGTCCATGTCTTGTTCAGCAGGCATGTCCCCTGCCATTCGGTGGCTGGCATTGAGTCTTGCTTCCTAAAACAGCAAAGGTAGTCTTGTGGTCCTGGGGATGGAGACCACCTCTCTGGTGACCATGCAATCCCTGATGCTGGCTCTTCCAAACCATTCAGTCCCATGCCCCTTAGGAACCAGACCTTGATCTGATTTTGGCCAAGGCGATGTAAGGAGATGCCAGCTAGGAGGCTTTTCAGAGAAGGGCTCTTCATTTTCTAAAGCTGCTTGAAAGCACAACGCCTCACTGTTACAGACCATGAGTCCCACACGTTTGTTGGTGAACAACTGTCAAAGTTTCGTTTGACCCATTATTCAGGGAACCAGCCGAATGACAGAGGTGCTTAGAAAACACATTTACATTTCTGGAGCCTTGATCTCCTAAGAAATGGGGAAAGGAATGCAGAACTGGAGTTCATTTAGGTACAAACCTGCAGGACCGTAAAATTACAACTATCTCTAACAGGCAGAAACTGGAAAAGCATGACTCCTTATCGTTTCTCTGCATGCTAATTCCTTAAATTACCACTGTGCAGGGAGAAAAACAGCATCTGTTACCTCATGGAAGGCTAGGAAAAATTAAATGTTTTTATATTAAATGCTCATAGGACAGCACTCTGGTTTGATGATATTATGCCCTGCAATTAACTCTTTTATTCTAATTGTGATTAGTTTACTGGACTATATGAAAGGTTTGGGAAGAAAGCTAACCTTAATTCATGCATTGGTTTTAGCATATGTTGTGAAAAACAAAAATGATCTTTCCTCTATATCTCAATCTCCTGAGATATTGCACCTATCTGTATGTTGTCTTCCATTGGTGGCTTTTCTCAGTTACCCCCTGGTGAAGATTTTGACCGTTTTATCACTATGACATCACAGGAATTATCAGGACTTTTTTTTTTTTTTTACCTCCAGTAATGTAGTTAGTTTCTAACGGGCAGGAAGTTACTACACTCCAAAATCCCACTTCATAATCTGCTTTTTAGAACCGGAGCACGACTAGAACCAAATATTACACTGTATTTTAACCCAAAAACAGATCGCTTAAGTGACACTTGTAATGGAGAGAGGCAAGCAGGATTGAGCAGGGGAAGTATTTGAAGAGGCATTGTAGGGCCAGTGGCCATGCAGGTTCACATTGGATTTGGCAGACAGTAAAGGAACTGTGGAGCCAGAAAGTGGTGGGCCATTTCTTTTACTAGAGTCTCGTAACGGTGGGTGAGCAAACAGGCAGGGAGGACCACTTCCCTATCACTTAGGACTCCCAGGCCCCAGCCCCATCTGGACTCACCTTCCAAACTCACAGACCCTACCAGTTTCAGCAATCCCAGCCAAACAGCCCAGCCAAAATCAAGCTTCCCAAGCCCTTCTGCACTCTGGACTCACCAGACTCACTCTCCAGGGCTCCCAATACCTCAGCACTCTCTATTCCTCTTTGGACTCTGCAGCAAAAAACGCTGGGGGGGGGACTCCTTCTCCAGAAAACAATAACAAAAAAGTCCCCTCCTAAGAAAGAAGACAATTTGCAATTTGCCATATGTCACCCTGAGGACAACAAGCACCTGCTGTGTTTTACAAACCACATGCGTATGGCACTGCCCCACGCCAATGCAAAATACAAGCAAGCAAACCTAAACACACTTCTTTACCCAACATTAGAAAACTGCACGAAGTGCTCACTTTTATTAGACAATAACCCATAAAAGCTTACTTAGGAATATGCACACACAAACACACACATATGCACATAGTCACACATGCAGGATTAGCTTGGTACAAAGAAAAATACACAGAAATATATGCACAGAGACCTAAGTTAGTCAAATCATGCAGCCCTGAACACAGTTTGGGGCTAGCTTTTAAAGACAAAATTACAGCCTGACCAGGCGGTGGCGCAGTGGATAAAGCGTCGGACTGGGATGCAGAGGACCCAGGTTCGAGACTCCGAGGTCGCCAGCTTGAGTGCAGGCTCATCTGGTTTGAGCAAAAAGCCCACCAGCTTGAATCCAAGGTTGCTGGCTCCAGCAAGGGGTTACTCGGTCTGCTGAAGGCCCGCAGTTAAGGCACATATGAGAAAGCAATCAATGAACAACTAAGGTGTTGCAACAGGCAATGAAAAAGTAATGATTGATGCTTCTCATCTCTTTCCATTCCTGTCTGTCTGTTCCTGTCTATCCCTCTCTCTGAAAAAAAATTTAAAGACAAAATTACATGCTGATTTGGGTATGGGAAGGAGGAGAGCTCAGCGAAGAATGGTATAAAAGCAATAAATCATATTCATTAATCTCACTAACAAGCTCATTAAATCTTACTGTCTTGTTATAATGTTTGTCTAAAGGATTGATTTAAAGAAAAAATATTTCTACACACTAAAACCATAAGCTCTGAAGATGATAACACTGATAGATACATGAATTTACCAAGAATTACAGCTGCCCTGTGCTGTTCCGCTTGGCTGCCTGACCCCACCCTTAACTACTAGACAATCGCCCCTGGGACAGAGGGGTTCCAGGAAGCTGGTCAATTGCCAGAAAACCGAATATACCAGCACACCCTTGCTTGAGGCTATCCCCAACCCTATAAAATTTTGCCTCAGTCTGTTTTGGGGTCCCTTCTTTTGGAGAAGTGCCCCAGCACGTCTATCTCCTCTAATAAAGCCTGCACACCTGGTGTTCGAGTGCTGTCTCATTCTTACATCTGGTACTGAAACCCGGGATGGGGCACCAGCTGCCAGGACGATCCCCTTGCCGGCTGAACTTACAACCAGGGAAGCAGTGGACAGCGGCAGCTCGTCTGGGCTAACTCCCTAATTCTCTTCGGCTATGTGAGTATGGTTGAGCGACCTGCAGTTCGATCCTGTCCTGAACCCTGTCGGACCAGAAAGGTAAGAAGTTTCACCCTCCCCTTCCCCGGTGGGCCTCCAAATTTCTCTCCAAAACAGCCCTTCCTGGATGGACAGTTTTGACTTTGGACCCCATATCTACGAGAGGTCTGCCTCTACTCCTCTACTGGACTTCTATGAAAGTCTAGGCGTGCCTAGCCAGGCCCCTCTCCTACGTCGTACATCCCGAGAACTCAGCCTTGGGGGGATGACCTCCTGTCTGAGACTCTCTTTCTACGGAGATTTTCTCCTCTCAGAACTGTGACTGAAGGCGGGGACACCCCCTTCTCTCACCAGTCTCCTCTACTGTGGGCTCCTCTCAGTCCAAACCATCCAGCCAGAGTCCCCTCAGAACGTGGGCTCCTCCCAATCTCAGGCCTCAGAGACTACTCCTCTACTCCTTCGGGACTCCTCTTCTCCTTCAGGACTCTACTCCTTCGGGACTCACTCTACTCTCTGGGGTTCACAGTTTGGGAGGTCTCTACTCTAAGCGGCCTGCTTCTACGGACTTCCTCGAAAGTCTAGGCACCTAGCCAGGTTGCTTTCTACTACCATTACAATATCCTAAGAGATCTTGACAATTTCTGCCACCAGATGGGGAGGGCATCAGAGATTCCTTACGTGCAGAATTTCTTCTCCCTTTGCTCCTGTCCCTAATTTCTGTGCCGCTTGTTCTACACGCAGGCCATTTTTGGCCAAAGAAACCTCGCCTAAAACCTCTGCTCCTAATCTTTTCTTCTCCAGGGACTCTCAACTCTCTCTCCCTCCTCCCTGACCCCCAGGGCACCCCCTCTCGGGACCCCCTTTCTGGTCCCTCTGCAAATCTCTTTCACTTGAGTCTCTTCCCTCCAGAAAGCCCCTTCCCTTTGCAAAATCCTGTTTCTCGTTCACTTGCAAATACCATCCTCTCTTTCTCCTCCCCTGCTGGCCAGGGGACCCTCCCTTCTCCACTGTGTTCTTAACCCCTCCTCCCTCCTTACAGACTGGCAGATCTGTCTCTTTTTCTTCTTTGACCCATTCCCCCCACCCCAACGGTTTTGGATATATCTTACCCATCCTCCCACCCCACTGGCTTCAGCTGTCTCTCCTCTCTCCCTACTGGCTTTGGCTACAGCTATTCCGTTCTCCCCCTCATCCTCTCCCCTCTCCTCAGAGCTCCAAATCTTTTTAACTCCTCTAACCACATGACACCACCACCAGCACTTTAACCTCTTCCTCCTCCTGCAGATTCTGACCCTCCTTCTTTCCATCCAGCTATTCACACTGTCCATCCGTCTGTTTTCTCTCTTCCTCCTCTCTATGCTGGCAACTCCCTGCCATCTCAAAAAACTTAAAAAAAGCAGAGTTGTCTATTGAGCTGTGTGAGTAAGTAATCCATCTTTTCTCTTTGTTTGTCAGAAAATATCTCTAGTTTAATTTGAATTGAAACAAGTAAAGTGCACTCATTTAAATCCTTAATTCATAATTTGTATACAAAATCTTTGTTTAATATGTAACTGTGTCTGTTTCTAAGGCTTTAAACCAATAATGACCCACCTCTGAAATCAAGGCTTACTCATCCCCATGGACTCTCCCTGCGATACCCCCATCCTTCCTGTTCAAAAACCTTCAGGGGCTTATCGCCTCATACAAGACTTACACCTAATCAATGAGGCAATAGTTCCCCTCCATCCAGAAGTCCCTAATCTCTACAGGTTTTTGTCACACATTCCCTCAAACACCACTCACTTCAGGGTCCTAGACCTCAAGAATGCTTTCTTTACCATTCCTCTACAACCTGACTAATACTTTCTGTTTACCTTTATTTAAACTGACCTGGACACTAATGCAGCTCAGCAATTTACATGGACTGTCTTACCCCAAGGAATCAAAAACAATTCACACCGGTTTGGGCAGGCACTAGCTTAGGATATAGCAGCATCTAAAAACTAGTACTTTCTTACAATATGTAGATGACGTACTCCTCTGCAGCCCCTCCCTGCCTGCCTCAAGGAGACACACCACCTCCCTTCTTAACTTCCTTGTCATGAAGGAATATCGTGTCTTCTCTACTAAGGCTCAACTTCACTCTTAGTCTGTAGTCTATCTAGGCATTGCCTTAACCCCCACCACCTGAGGTCTCACCTTAGATTGAACTCAGACCCTCTGCAGTCTCCAACCACCTACAACCACAGATCAAATCCTTTCTTTCCTTGGTCTAATAGGCTTCTTTAAATACTGGATTCTAAATTTTCCTCTCTTAGTCAAGCCCCTCAGTGAAATCTTATGAACATGGCTTTCAAGGTCTGTAATGACTAAAGAAGTAACAGAAAAGGCAAATAAGGTCCAAAAGAAGTCAGGAAATACCAGCTTTTGGCTCCAGCACCCTAAGGGGTTTCATAAGATTCCATCAGGGCTCTGATCCAGAGTGGAAAGAAAGGTCATTGAACTGAAGCCTGCCGTAGGCTTCCTGGCCCCACTGGTTGACACGTCTGTGCTGTGGAGAAGGAACACGAGAAGGTAAGCTGCTCCCTTGCTCCATGGAGGGAGGGTTCAGTCTCTTCTAGCCCTGCTCCAGCTACCTGTGACCTGATCTTGCCCAGCATGCTGGGAATTGCCACTGAAGGCCCAAAGACATTGTTAACGAGCCTAAGGTATTTCTTTCTAGTAGGAGATAAGCTGATCTCATTTCTTGTAAACACAAGGGCCATCTATTATGCCTTGCCTGAATATTTGAGTTTTATTTATCCCTCGAAGATCTCTACAGTGGGCATTGACAGTCTGAATTTCTTGCTTTATTTAATGTATAATATCTCCTTTATTCTTCTTGTCTCAATGCCCCATGCCTATTGTAGTCTGGGACCTGTTGTGGACCATTAATGGCAGAAAGCCATTATAGATTCGAGGCTTAGCAAAAGTCTAAGTTCTCCTCCCTCCATCTTCATATTTGGCTTTGATGCTGAGTATTTGCACCCACTCCACTTGCTTCCTTGGGTTGCTGGAAGCAATATACATGCCCTTCCTCTGACTCTTTGTTTGTTTCAGGTGTTTGTAAATTTCACTAATGTATCCTGTTTTTGCCTTGGGAGACTTCCTGTCTTAGCCTTTGAAGTGCAACTTTGTATCAGGGTCCTTGATTTGCATAGGTCTATATAATAAAGTGAACTGGGGCTATAAGGCACTCGGATACTCCCAGGCAGTTTGAGGAGTCTTCCTGGTCCCATCGTTTTTGTTCTGACAAAGTGTGTTTCCTTAATTCTGCACCATTATTAGGAGCTGCGCTGGTCCACGGCAGGGACCTGCTGCTAATTCCAGCTAGAAGCAGTAGTTAGTAGGACTTAAACTCTAACTACAAAGTGTAGAAATGTAACCACCCTTTCCCCAAGTACTTGCAGGATTTACAGGTTACTCAGCAAACTGTTCAAAGACTGTCCAAAAAGGTGCTTCCAGCATTACATCACCCAAGGACTGACTTTCACATGGACAGGTCCACACACAGTGATCCTGACAACTCCCACTGCTGCTAAAGTACAAAAACAGCATGCCTTACTCCAACCACAAACCTGAAGCTGGTTGGTCTACGTATGGCGAATATATGAAAAACTAAGGACTCTTTTAATCAGACTTTGGGAAAAGGGAAACTAGGGTAAAAAGAAAGTCAACTTAATTGTCACTGAAGGTTAAGATTTTTTAAATCAAAAGTTCTAACTAGAAAGGAATTGTATGGTTTTGTTAATAGAAGGTATAAGGCATGGAAAGACTTTTGAAAGAAAAAGGAAAAGCAAATTGTTATGAAAGCCAGTTATTTCTGGATAAGAAAGTTTATGAAAGTTGAAGGTTTATGTAAGTTGTAGAAGGTTTGTGCAGGTTGTAGGAGGTTTGTACTGAGAAAAAAAGAATTTGAACAGTTAGAAAACTGGTTTTCAAAGAATGTTGAATTAGTCACCCTATCTAACAATCTTTTACTCTCCCACTTATTGGGATGACTCTTTCCTCCACCCTGACCATTTGGAGCTCAGAAACAGAGAAACAAAACTGACCCCTTGTCCTTCTATTCTCTATTCACCTCTCAACCTGCCTCACCTAATCAGGGGCTTTTTACTTGTGTGGGACCAACACCTATATGTGTCTCTCTACAAATTGGACAGAAACATGTACCCTAATCTATCTCACCCCAAATATCAACCTAATCCCACCCCATGAGCCTCTTCCAATTCCTAGTACACTAACCATCAATCTAAGGACCAAATGAGCTATACAGATAATTCCTCTTCTTGTTGCTTTAAAAATTTCTATAAAAACAGGACTAAGGGCAGGGGGACTGGCCACTTCCCTGTCTTATTCCCCACCCTCTCTCTGAAGCCCAGCAAATTTGTAAAAAAGAAACCAAGTCATAGAATCAGTGGTTTCACACAAACTGGGTGTTTTCACTACTGCCTTTCATTGGTCCACTCACTCTCCTATTTATTTTTCTAACTTTTGGACCCTGCCTCTTCGTTTGTTCACTAGTTTCTTACAGAACTACATGCAGACCTTCGCCAATCATAAAATTGAAAAAATCTAGCTAACCCTACACACCACCCCTGAAACCTGCCCTCACCAAACAGAAAAATCTGAAACCCTATAAATACATCCCTACTCCCAACCTTTCTCATGGCTAGGACTCATCAAGCAGGGCATCCAAGTTCTCAACCTCACTTCTGTATACAACATTTTTCATTGCTTTCTCTGTGTCTTTTTAAACAAGCCTCCCATCACCACAGTTCCTATACCATACCCACTCAACATCACCAAAATTCAAGACCCTTTTTCTCTCTCTGGTGTCTTCCAAGAAGACACCACCTCAACCCTCTCAATTTGCTACACCAATCGGCCTACCCCATTATGTAATAAGACTATCCCAATCAAAACTTCTCTAACCAGCCCTAAAATAACTCATTTCTGGTGCAATGGAACCATTCTAAAAACCTTAAACACCTCTTCCCCCCTCCCTTGTGTCCCAGTAAGAGTTGCGCCACAACTAACATATTATGAAGAGGAAGAATTTTCAAGCCAGCTGAGAACAAGCAGGAATAAATGGGCTGCCTTCCTCCAGGTCCTCCTTGGCCTTACCCTTGCTACCTCTATAGCGGCTATAGGAATAGGCGGGGCTGGCTTAGGCCATAGTATATGGACAACTAACCAACTAAAGGCAGACCTAGAACAGGCCCTTGATAATTCAGCCACCTCTCCAGCCTCCCTCCAGAGACAACTGACCTCTCTAGCTCAGGTTGCCTTACAAAACCAGAGGGCTTTAGATCTACTAACAGCAGAGAAGGGCGGTACTTGCCTCTTTTTACAGGAACAGTGTTGCTACCACATTAACAAGTCTGGCCTGGTCAAGGAGAATATCAACTCTCTCTGAAAACTTCAAGAATGAACCAGAGTGGCCAGGCTGGTACTGACCCCTACTTCAAATAATGGTGGAAAAACCCCTTGTTCTCCATGCTAGCACCAATTATAGGACCAATCCTAATTCTGTGCCTAATTTTAATGTTTGCCCCCTTCTTTATCAAGTTCTTACAGGCCTGGATGAGAGAAATCTCTAGAATTACTTACAATCAAATGCTCCCACACTCATATTCCCCAATACCCCAAGGAGAACTTCACGAGGAAAATACCAAATAGGTAGGTGTAAAGCCAGGAGGCACAGCCACCATCACAGCAGCCTGGCCCATGCAGGTTCTTATTGGATTCAAACAGACAGTAATGAAACCACAGAGCCACAAACTGGTGGGCCATTATCTTTAATCCTAGCTTGCACCCAGCAGGCATGTAAAAACACACACTGGGCTCCAAAACCCACTCATTCAGTGCTCACAAAGCTACTAACTTACCCGAATTTCCTAGAATCAAAGGTTTCTAACTCACTAGCCTCATTCTCCTTTGTTCCCCATCTCCTTCTCTCTACACAAACTGCACAAACTGGCTTCTCATTCAACACTCCGCCATCTTGGCTGCTTCTCCTGGCCTCCACCATGTGGCCTTTCTCTGCTCTCTGCTCTCTAATGCTAATCTCAGGAACCAAAAGAGCAAACTCCCGGTCTGCCCCACTTTATAGTGCAGAAATCAAAGCCTTTAATCCAATATAAAAAATAGGGAAGTCTCTAATACAAAGTCCACCCCACATCAAAAAGGGTGGGAAAGGCTTAGTCCTAAAACCAAGCCCCAGGCTACAAGGATCTTCCCTGTCTACAGCCTGTCCCCCACACTCAATGCAAACTATAAGCGAACAAACATATATATCATATTTACTTATAGATATGTAAATTCCAAACTGCCCTCTTGATGTTCCGCTTATCTGTCAGACCTCACACCTTACTGGACTATCACCCCTGAGACAAAGGAACTCCAAAAAGTTGAAAAGCCACCCCAAGGAGGGGCTCCGGACATACTAAGACTTTTGATTCAACACCCATATGCTCCAAGCCCCCAAGGAGGAGCATTCCGGACATACCAGGACTTTTGCCTCAGTATCCCCTCAGGCTCTCCCAAACACTATATAACTTGCCCCAAGTCTGTAACTGGTGCTCTTCTCCCCCAGGAGAAGTGCCCGACAGGGTTCCTTTCTTCCTTTCAATAAAGCCTGTTACTCTGGTCTTTCGGACTCCCATGGATTCCAACATTTGGTGCCAAAACCCGGGACAGGATACTAACTGCCTGGATGATCCCTCTTTCCCGTCCAAACTTACAACCAGGGAAGCAATGGGCAGTGGCAGCTTGTCCCGGGCTTAGTCCCTGATTCTGTTTGGACGTGTAATTGTAGGTCAATTGGCCGGCAGTCTAACCCTGTCCTGAACCCCTGCTGGACCAGAAAGGTAAGGAGTTTCTCCCTTCCCCTTCCCCGGTTGGCCTCTAAATGTCTCTCTAAAAACACCCCTTCCTGGTCGGATGGTTTTCTCTGACATGCCTCGCGTTTTGAGGGGTTTGACTCAGTCTCAGTGGACTGCACGGAAGACTAGGCGCCTAGCCAAACCTCTTCACTCTCTCTAACTTCTCATCCTCGGAGCTCCCTGACAGGTGGTGACGACCTCTATCAGGGACGACACCCCCACACGGAGATTCTCTCCTCTTGGGACAGTGACAAAAGGCGGGGACGCCCCCTCTTGCTCACCTGTCTCCACTATGGGCTCTTCAGAGTCTAAGCCTTCCAACCAAACCCCTCTAGGATGTCTCATAAAAAATCTCACCAAACTCGGTCTCTCAGACCTCAAACCGAAGAAATTAATCTTCTTCTGTAACACGGCATGGCCTCAGTACAGACCCAGGGGTCTCAAACTCGCATGCGGCCCGCTGAACAATTTTGTGCGGCCCGCAGACTAATCCACGAAGTTCAAAATATTTTGGATAAAATTAAGTAAGCCCGTGGATTAGTCTGCGGGCCGCACAAAATTGTTCAGCGGGCTGCATGCGGCCCGCGGTCTGCGAGTTTGAGACCCCTGGAGACAATGACCCCCATTGGCCTGAAAATGGGACATTTGATTACAATATCCTAAGAGATCTTGACAATTTCTGCCACCGGACGGGGAGGGCATCAGAAATTCTTTACGTGCAGGCTTTCTTTTCCCTTCTCTCCTGTCCTTAATTTCTGTGCCTTCTGTTCTACATGCAGGACGTTTTTGGCCAAAGAAACCTCACCTCATTCACCTGCAATACCACACTCTCTCTCCTCTCCTGCTGGCCAGGGGCCCCTCCCTCCTCCACAGTGTTCTTAAACCCCTCCTCCCTCCTTACAGATGGACAGCTCTGTCCCTTTTTATTCTTTGACCCATTCCCCCACCCCACCGGCTTCGGCTGTTTTTTTTCTTCTTCTTCAATGCATCCTTACCCCTCCTCAGAGACTGACTATATGTTCCAATACCCCTCGTCCTCTCCCCTCTCCTCAGAACTCTAAATCCTTTTGACTCCTCTGACCACATGGTGCCACACCAATACTTTAATCTCCTCCTCCTCCTCCTGCAGATTCTGACCCTCCTTTTTTCCATCCAACTGCTCACACTGTTCATCCAACTGCTTTCTCTTTTCCTCCCCTCTATTCTGGCAACTCCCTGCCATCTCAAAAAACTTAAAAAGCAGAATTGTATATTAAGCTATGTGAGTAAGTAATCCGTCTTGTCTCTTTGTTTGTCCGAAAATATCTCTAGTATAATTTGAATTGAAACAAGTAAAGTGCACTCATTTAAATTCCTTAATTCATAAATTTTATGTAAATCTTTGTTTAATGTGTAACTGTGTCTGTTTCTAAGGCCTTAAACCAATAATTACCCACCTCTTAAACCAGGTTTACTCATCCCCATGGACTCTCCCTGCAATACCCCCATCCTTCCTGTTCAAAAACCTTCAGGAGCTTATCACCTCGTACAAGCCTTACACCTAATCAATGAGGCAGTAATTCCCCTCCATCCAGTAGTCCCTAATCTCTACAGGTTACTGTCACACATTCCCTCAAACACCACTCACTTCAGGGTCTTAGACCTCAAGAATGCCTTATTTACCATTACTCTACACCCTGACTCTTACTTTCTGTTTGCCTTTATCCAGACACTAATGCAGGCCAGCAATTTACCTAGATTGTCTTACCCCAGGAGTTCAAAAACAGCCCACACCTGTTTAGGCAGGCACTAGCTCAGGATTTAGCAGCATGCAATCTCAAAACTAGTTCTTTCTTACAGTATGTAAATAACCTACTCCTCTGCAGCCTCAAGGAGACACACACCACCCTTCTTAACTTCCTCACTATGAAGTGTTATCCTGTCTTCTCTGCTAAGGCTCAACTTTATTCTCAGTCCCTAGTCTATCTAGGCATCGCCTTAACCCCCACCACCTGAAGTCTCACCCTAGATCAAACTCAGACCCTCCACAGTCTCCAATCACCTACCACCACAAATCAAATCTTTTCTTTTCTCAGTCTAATAGGCTTCTGTAAACACTGAATTCGCAATTTTTCTCTTAGTCAAGCCCCTCAGTGAGATCTTCTGATCATGGCTTTTAAGGTCTATAATGACCAAGGAAGTAACAGAAAAGGCAAATAAGGCCCAAAAGAAGTCAGGAAATACCAGCTTTTGGCTCCAGCACCCCAAGGGGCTTCATAGGATTCCAGCAGGGCCCTACTTCAAGAGTGGAAAAAAGGTCATTGAATTGAAGCCTGCCAGGCTTCCTGGCCCCATCAAGGGACACACCTCTGCTGTGGAAAGAGGGACACTAGAAGGTAAGCTGCCCCCTTGCTCCATGGAGGGAGGGTTCAGTCACTTCTAGCCCTGCTCCAGCTACCTGTGACCTGACCTTGCCCAGCATGCTGGGAATTGCCACTCAAGGCCCAAGGACATTGTTCAAAAGCCTAAGGTATTTCTTCCAAGTAGCAGATAAGCTAATCTCATTTCTTGTAAACACAAGGGCCATCTAATATGCCTCGCTTGAATATTTAAGTTTTATTTATCCCTCAAAGATCTCTACTGTTGGTATTGACAGTATAATTTTGTTATTTCATTTAATGTATAGCATCTCCTTTGTTCCTCTTATCTCAATGCCCCATGCCTATTTTTTTTAATCTTTTTTTTTATTTTTTTTTAGAAAGGAGAGAGAAAGGGAGAGAGGAGAGAGAGAGACAGAGAGAGAAGGTGGGGAGGAGCTCGAAGCATCAACTCCCATATGTGCCTTGACCAGGCAAGCCCAGGGTTTCAAACCGGCGACCTCAGCATTTCCAGGTCGATGCTTTATCCACTGCACCACCACAGGTCAGGCCCCCATGCCTATTATAGGCTGGGACCTGCTGCCAATTCCAGCTAGAAGCAGTAGTCACTAGGACTTAAACTCTAACTGCAAAGTGTAGAAATGTAACCACCCTTTCCCTAAGTACTTGCAGGATTTACAGGTCACTCAGCAAACTGTTCAAAGACTGTCTAAGAGGCACTTCCAGCAGTACATCACCCAAGGACTGACTTTCACATGGACAGGTCCACACACCGTGATCCTGACAACTCCCACTGCTGCTAAGGTAGAAAAACGGCATGCCTTACTCCAACCACAAACCTAAAGCTGGTTGGTCTAAGTATGGTGAATATATGATAAAATTAAGGACTCTTTTAATCAGGCTTTGGGAAAAGGGAAACTAGGATAAAAAGAAAGTCAACTTAATTGTCACTGAAGGTTAAAGATTTTTAAATCAAGAGTTCTGACTAGAGCCTGACCTGTGGTGGCGCAGTGGATAAAGCGTCGACCTGGAAATGCTAAGGTCGCCGGTTCGAAACCCTGGGCTTGCCTGGTCAAGGCACATACGGGAGTTGATTCTCTCTCTCCCTCTCTCTCCTCTCTAAAATGAATAAATAAAATAAATAAAAATTAAAAAAAAAAGAGTTCTGACTAGAAAGGAATTGTATGATTTTGTTAATAGAAGGTATAAGGTACGGAAATACTTTTGAAAGAAAAAGGAAAAGCAAGTTGTTATGAAGGCCAGTTATTTCTAGATAAGAAAGTGCATTAAAGAAAGTTTATGTAAGTTGTAGAAGGTTTGTGCAGGTTGTAGGAGATTTGTACTGAGAAAAAAGAATCTGTACAGTCAGAAAAGTGGTTTTCAAAGAATGTTTAATCAGTCACCCTAGCTAACAATGCTCTACTCTCCCCACTTATTGGGACAACTCTTTCCTCCACCCTGTTCATCTGAAGCTCAGAAACAGAGAAACGAAACCGACCCCTTGTCCTTCTATTCTCTATTCACTTCTCAGCCTGCCTCACGCAATCAGGTGCTTTCTACTCATGTGGGACCACGAGTATATGTATCTCCTTACTAATTGAACAGAAACCTGTACCCTAATCTATCTCATCCCAAATATCAAGCTAATACCCCACCCCATGAGCCTTTTTCAATTCCTAGTACACTAACCATCAATCTAAGGACCAAACGAGCTATACAGGTAATTTCTCTTCTTGTTGCTGTAAAAATTTCTATAAAAGTAGGTCTAGGGGCAAGGGGGACCGGCCACTTCCCTGTCTTATTTCTACGCTCTCTCTCTCTCTGAAGCCTAGCGAATTTGTATACATGGACTCAGTGGTTTCACACAAACTGGGCATCTTGAGTATTGCTTTCATTAGTCCTGTAAGGCCAGGAGCCATGGCTGTCACTATCAAAGCAGACGCCTGGCCCATGCAGGTTCCCATTGGATTCGGGCAGATGGTAAAGAAACGGCGGAGTCAGAGGATGGGGGGCCATCCTATTTATTGGTGTCTCACCAAGACAGGCAAACCACAAAAGAAGACAAGGGTAAAGCAGAAAACCAGCTCTTCCCATGAAGGGCAAGGGATCAGGGAAGCCCCTGCAATCATGATAGCAGGAACTGAGTGAGCAAGCTCCTGGTCTGTCCCACTTTATAGTGTAGAAAACCAAAATCCCTTAATCCAATATACAAACAAGGAAGTCTCTGGTACAAAGTCACTTATCCAAGGCATAATTGTATTCCTCATGAGAGTGCACCACCCAGATCATACAATCAGTCAAGGGTGTGGGGAAAAGCTTAGTCCTAAAACCAAACCTTAGGCTACAACGACCTGGCCTGCTTATAGCCTGTCCCCCACACCCAATATAAGTCACAAGCGAGCAAACATATACATCATATTTACAAACTTATTTGACCAACAGTCCACTCACTCTCCTATTTATTTTCCTAACTTTTAGCCCCTGCCTCTTATGTTTGTTCACTAGTTTCTTACAGAATTACATGCAGACCTTCGCCAATCAGAAAATTAGAAAAATTTACCTAACCCTACACACCAACCCTGAAACCTGCTCTCACAAAACAGAAAAATCTGAAACCCTATATCAGCAAGCCTCCTAAATCCTATCTTTCAACCCTTACAGGTCCCCTAACCCTAAAGCTCTTCTGTATCTCTGAAGAACTAGGAGAATGAATAACATTCACCTCCTAACGCTTCTCAGTCTTCTTACCCTTCCCATAGTAAGAGGACAAGATCACTGGGTCTTCTTGGCTGAAGAAGAGCCTACAAATGGACATGAAACATTTCTTTTAGCTCAAGCTAACTGCTCTCTCCAGGGCTGCCAGGAAAAAATATCTCTACCTTTACCATGGTAGAACTTTCACCCCCGCTATACAACCCTCCTTATCTCTGCATTGCTAATCTCCAAATACTTGCCTCTTTCTTTATCAAGTTCCTACAGGCCCGGATGAGAGAAATCTCTACGGTTACCTACAATCAAATGCTCCTACATTCCTATTCCCCAATACCCCAAGGAGAACTTCACGAGGGAAATATCAAATAGGTAGGGATGACAGCAGGAAGAAGCCACCCCTCAGCCTGAGAAGTTCCCTCCAGAATGTTCTCCAAACCCTCTTCCTTTTTAACCACACATATTCAATCCTTCTAAAAAAACTTACACCAACAGGCCTCCTGTATCTGAAAATCTCCACATGTCCTCCCACTCGAGGGGAACCAGACCAGCACATCTCATGAGGCTCATCCAGGAGACCATGTATCACCATGTCACTCTGTCCACTTGGCACTTGCAGCAAGCAATTCACAATTATTTCCTCGCAAATTTTTTTACTTCCTCACTCAGGTGTTTGAAGACATCACCTGGTTCAGACCTCACAGCATGGAAATTGATGACCTTCTTAACTGGATGAGGGACTTGGCTTGGCAAGATTCCCTTCTTGAGTTCTCTCCAGAAGAAGCAATAATTTTCCAATTTTTTTCTCCTCTTTCTCCTCATCACCCTTCACCACATATTATAAAATTAATAACTGCCTTTCTTTTATATATAACCACAGAGTTGAGAAATGATAGATATGTAAATTCCAAACTGCCCTCTTGATGTTCCGCTTATCTGTCAGAACTCACCCTTACTGGACTATTGCCCCTGAGACAAAGGAATTCCAAAAAACTGAGAAGCCATCCCAAGGAGGGGCTCCAGACATACCAGAACTTTTGATTCAACACCTACATGCTCCAAGCCCCCAAGAAGGAGCATTCCGGACATACCAGAACTTTTGCCTCAGTATCCCCTCAGGCTCTCCCAAACACTATATATCTCACCCCTAGTCTGTATCCGGCGCTCTTCTCCCCAAGAGAAGTGCCCGGCAGGGTTCCTTTCTTCCTTTCAATAAAGCCTGTTACTCTGGTCTTTCAGACTCCCATGGATTCCAACATTTACAAATATTTGACCAACAGTAGAGATGATAAGAGGAAGAAGCTGCTTCTCAGCCCTAGAAGTTCCCTCCTGAATGTTTTTCAAACCCCCTTCCTTTTAAACCACACATACTCAGTCCTTCTAAAACTTACATCAACAAGTTCTTTATCTCTAAAAATCTCCATATGTCCTCTCATTTGAGAGGAACCAGACCAGCATGTCTCATGAGGCTCATCCAGGAGACCATGTATCACCATGTCACCCTGTTCAATCGGCACTTGCAGCAAGCAACTAACAATTATTACCTCGCAAAAATTTTACTTCCTCCCTTAGGTTTTCAAAGACATCACCTCATTCAGACCTTACAACATGGAAATTGACGACCTCCTTAACTGGATGAGGGACTTGGTTTGGCAAGGTTCTCTTCTTTAGTTCTCTCCAAAAGAAACAATAATTTTCCAATTTTTTCTCCTCTTTGTCCTCGTCACTCCTCACTGTATATTATAAAATTAATAACTGCCTTTCTTTTATATGTAACTACAGTGTTGAGAAATGATAGATATATAAATTTACCGGGAATTACAACTGCTCTTTTGCTGTTCCACTTGGCTGCCTGACTCCACCCTTAATTACTAGACAATTGCTCCTGGGACAGAGGGGTTCCAGGAAGCTGGTCAATCACCCCAAGGAGGAGTATTCAGAAAGCCGAACATACCAGCACACCCTTGCTCGAGGCTATCCCCAACTCTATAAAATTTTGCCTCAATCTGTTTTGGTGGCCCTTCTTTCAGGGAAGTGCCCCGGCAAGTCTTTCTCCTCTAATAAAGTTTGCACACCTGGAGTTTGAGTGCTGTCATTCTTACAAACACAGTAGTGATAAATGTTTTGAATGCTTAACAAAAACATTTTTAAACATTCTAAGATTTACAACCCATCCCTGACACATCTGTAATTTGGTGAAACTAACTTCAAGGCTGGGTGTAGGGAGTTTTAGACCTAAGTAAGTTCTGGGATTACTTAGAATTTAAGATACAAGAGAAGCTAAATGAAGTTACTTAAGCTAAGAGCCTTTTTGTCTGTATTTCAGTATGAGTAAACATGATGTACATGCAGGATTTCAGTATGCTTGGGTGCTTTCGCTAGTCTGCTTGCTGTCCTGTGATTGCCATGAAAAGAGCATGACCCAGGCAATTGTTGATCCTTCAGATTGAAGAGCCCAATGATCCACCTGGAGCAGATTTAAACCCAATCTGCATTCTAGAGCCAAGCCTACTCCAACTGCTTCCTGAAGCAAAATAGCTCCAGATGGCCCAGAGCATGTGAGCATTTAGAACAAATGACTGTTCTAAGTTTTGGGGAGATTTCCTGTAAAGTATAATTGCAGCAATAGCTGACAAATACTGACACCAACAAATGATTTTTAAATACCGTAAGGCTGACGGTATTTAATAGTGGGGAGCTATTACTTCTGACCAGTTATAAAGTGGTATGGGTAGGGAATGGTAACTGTTATACAATACATGTAGAAGAGTATCCTGGGCAGGATTGGTGGCCTTTGGCTGAGGAACTCAACCACAGTCACCTTTCAGTCTCATAGATGTGGTTGGCCAAACTCAACCAGAAGCCATAGGGCAAAGGAACCATTTATGCAATCTATAAAGGTCAACCTCCTGGGCACTGAACAGGGTGGAAGAGAGTGGATAGTGTTTATAGAAGGTAAATGGAAGATATCCAAAAGATAAATGAGTAATCATTTCCAAGTGAGGAACACTTGAAGAAATCCATAATCACATCAGTAATAGATAGATTTTAAATAGAACAACAAAAAATAGGATCCCGTTTAATAACTATTTGGTTGACAAACATAAAAGTAATGACAATATCAAATGTTGAAGGGATATTGGGAAATGAGAATTTTCTTACACTGTTTATGACAGTATACTTCGAAACTGGAATTGTATTAGAAAATGAATGCAGCAATGCCTCAGAAAATGAAGATATGCATACTCTTATAAAGCTGATTGTTGTGACCATGAAAATTTGCATTGAATACAGGCAGGTGGTAAAGGAACTGTGGAGCCAAAAAATGGTGGACTATTCAGTTTATTAGAGTCTCGCAAAGGACAAAAAACTGTTTCCCTCTCTCTCTTCCTGGACTTAATAGCAAAACAGGCGGGGCACGGGGTGAAAACCTTTTTTGTCAAAGAATGGCCCCTCCCAATGAAGGCAGGCAATCTGTAATTTACAATCTGCTGCCCTGAGGGCAAGCACCCGCAGCCTTACATACACTATACACACATGGTGCTGCCCATGCTCATGCACCAATCAGGCAAAGTGAAAGCCAGCAAACCTAACACACATTACATCCTTGTTTGCCCAACACCCTACAAAGAAGCAATTCCAATAAGGATGCTGACTGCAGCATTTTTAAAAATGTGTGTATTATTAGAACCTCTAAACTGTATAACACCTTTGTCTAAATTAATAAAAGATGCCACCTTGTGGTGAAAGCAGCCACATCTGT
Source organism: Saccopteryx bilineata (assembly GCF_036850765.1). Lineage (NCBI taxonomy): Eukaryota > Metazoa > Chordata > Mammalia > Chiroptera > Emballonuridae > Saccopteryx > Saccopteryx bilineata. The sequence goes on along the minus strand of NC_089502.1, from coordinate 8,023,850 downwards.
GCATAGCCTGGCAGCACACAATATTTTTATGCCAAGAAGCGAAAGAAGAAGAAGGAGGAGGAGGAGGAGGAGGAGGAGGAGGAGGAGGAGAAGAAGAAGAAGAAGAAGAAGAAGAAGAAGAAGAAGAAGAAGAAACCCTTAATAAGACTTAAGAGTAGATTTAGTCCATTGTTTGGCTAGGTGGGCTTGGTGGGGTGGATTGCAGCCTCGGTAATTGCTTAGTAAGGGGCACTTTAGAAGTGAATAACAGGAACATAAGAAGTAGTCCTGTTTGCAGTAACTAAAAACTGGAAACAACCCATGCATTATCAGTAGGAAAATGCATACACACATTATAAAGCCAGGGCCACCATCAGAGCAGCCTGGCCCATGCAGGTTCGCATTGGATTCAGACAGTCGGTAAAGAAACAACGGAGCCAAAAACTGATGGGCTGTCATCTTTAATTCTAGCTTGCACCCAGCGGGCAAGTAAAAATACACACTGGGCTCCAAAACCCACTCACATTCAGTGCTCACAAAGCTACTGACTTATCCGAGTTTCCTAGAATCAAAGGTTTCTAGCTCACCAGCCTTATTCTCCTCAGTTCTCCATCTCCTTCTTATCCCAGATACAAACTCTACACAAACTGGCATCTCACTCAGCACTCCGCCATCTTGGCTGCTTCTCCTGGCCTCCTCCACGTGGCCTTTCTCTGCTCTCTGCTCTGCTCTCTCCTCTAATGATAATCTCAGGAACCAAGAGCGCAAGCTCCCGCTCCGTCCTCATTTTATAGTGTAGATTCAAACACTTTAATCCAATATACAAAATAGGGAAGTCTCTAATACAAAGTCACTTCTCTGAGGCATGATTGGATTGTACCACCCCACATCAAAAAGGGTGGGAAAGGCTTAATCCCAAAACCAAGCCCCAGGCTACAACTATCCTGCCTGTCCCCCAACACACATTAATATCACCTGGGCAACGGCCTCCTTGTGGGCAGCATAATCTTTAACAAAGTGAGCATAATACATTTTATCTGTCCAACACACATGTATATACATTTCCCTTTGTCCTCTTTCTAAAATGTAAATAATTATTTTAAATTTCAGAAAAGTTACAAAAATAGTTCATGCAACTCTCGTCATCCTTTACCCCGTTTGTTATTACTCACTCCCTATTTACTTATCTACCTACTGAAAAAATATACATATGTATTGTTGGTCAAATAAGTTTGTAAATATGATGTATATGTTTGCTCGCTTGTGACTTATATTGGGTGTGGGGGACAGGCTATAAGCAGGCCAGGTCGTTGTAGCCTAAGGTTTGGTTTTAGGACTAAGCTTTTCCCCACACGCTTTACTGATTGTATGATCTGGGTGGTGCACTCTCATGAGGAATCCAATTATGCTTTGGATAAGTGACTTTGTATCAGAGACTTCCTTGTTTGTATATTGGATTAAGGGATTTTGGTTTTCCACACTATAAAGTGGGACAGACCAGGAGCTGGCTCACTCAGTTCCTGCTATCACGATTGCAGGGGCTTCCCTGATCCCTTGCATTTCATGGGAAAAGCTGGTTTTCTGCTTTACCCTTGTCTTCTTTTGTGGTTTGCCTGTCTTGGTGAGACACCAATAAATAGGATGGCCCCCCATCCTCTGACTCCGCCATTTCTTTATCGTCTGCCTGAATCCAATGGGAACCTGCATGTGAATGGCCACGATGGCGGCTCCTGGCCTTACAACTGGCGTAGTTTCCAGCAGGATTCAGAGATTGGTATGGGGCCACCACCCTTGATGGGTGGGATAGAGTACTGGTTGCTGCTCTGGCTCCCCATGGCTGTCCTTTTAGGGGCCATGGGCTACATGTTTTTTACTCAAGAGGAAACCAAGAGTTCTGTGCAAGAAGCTGCCCAAGGTCAAAATCTTCAGTATGAATTGCAAATAGAATGGCAGAAAAGGCTGGAATTGGAGCGAGCACTGGAAAAGGAATTACGGGTTCGCAAGTTGCAGTTTACCCTGGAAGCTGAACGTTTTCACCGGCAGTTGTTGGAGAAACAACTGCGGATTCAAGAGCTCGAGTCTCAGCTTCTGGCCAAAAGCCAGCAGCCACAGGAGCCTAAACGGTCACCAAAGGAGCAGCAGCATCCGTGCCGGTGGATTGGCTTTGAGTCAGCGGGAGCAGGCGCTTGCGACTCCTCTTCTGAGGATGAGAAGGCTCAGGCTGAAGCTGCCATACGCACACTGAGAGCCCGACCAGTTGTCGCCAAGAAGGTAAAAACCCAGCAACAAAGAGTCCCTCAGGGGCAGCCACAGTCTCCTGCCCAGGTAATGGAACACTCTGTGGTCCGGCCCTATACCCAGGCAGAGCTGATGGAGTTGGGGGCACAATTTAGGCAGAAACCTACTGAATCCCTGGTAGCCTGGTTACTACGATTATGGGATATAGGGGTGGATGGCATCATGCTCTCCGGAACAGAGATGGAGAAATTGGCCGCCATTACCACACACTCTTCCTTGAGGCAGCGTCTTCAGAACTGCCATGGCAACCCAGGAGACCATACCCCATTAGAATGGGTGATGGCCGCCATTCGTATGGTCTGGCAGAATGCTGGAGAATTGCCGGGGGCAATGAGTCGGTGGCAGTGCTACAGTGAGTTAGTAAAGGTCCTTCGGGAACTAGGTATGAAGAATGCTGTTTTCAACCCTGGGTTTCGTGGGCCAGTCGAGGAAGTGTTTACGGCCAAAATGAGGGAATTTGTCCTTGCTAGCGCCCCATCAGCCCTTTTTGGGTCATTTGTGGCTATCTTGGGCCCCTATGTGGGGCAGCCCATCAATGCAGTTACACAGATGGTAGTAGATTTGGAGAGCTGGAGGCCGCTTGGGATCATAAAGCAGTGAGGGCTGCTGCCTATGTTTCCCCCCCAACTAACAAGGGAAACGGGCCTGTAAAGGTTACTCGAACGCAGATGTGGGTAGACTTGATTGCGGCTGGAGCAGATAAGGGGAAATTGGATGGCCAGTTTAATAAAATTCTTTTGGAGCTTTGGCGGCAGCTTAAACCGGAACAGAAGTTCCAGCCACTGAGACGAAAGGCCCAAGCAGCTACCAATAAAACGTTTGGTGCGCGTACAGCTCGGTTACAAGATTATATGATAGAGACAGCCGAGGGAGAGGGGAACTCCCAAGACCCATTGTACCAGTTTGAATAGGAAAAAGGCCGAGGGAGCCGTCTAATAGGGATGGGCGGGGACCGGAGGCCACATGTGGAACTGGCTATCCACTGGTCCCCTTCCAACGTACAACAGGTGTTGGCCTTGGTGGATACAGGTGCAGAATGTTCCCTTCTCTATGGAAACCCAGAGCAGTTTGCTGGGACCCCAGTGGCCATTGACGATTATGGGGGCCAAACTGTTCAAGTGAAGCCAATAACTATTCCATTGGGGATAGGGAGACTGCCTCCTAAGCCATATAAGGTGTATGTATCTCCTATTCCTGAATATATTTTGGGGGTAGATGTCTTGCAAGGACTGTGGTTGGAAACTACAGCTGGGGAGTTCCGGCTGCGGATCAGGGTTGTGAAGGCAGTATTGTGGGGACACGCATCACATTCCCCTTTGCAATTACCCGTCCCTCGGCGTGTGACTAACACCAAGCAGTACCGCCTGCCAGGTGGTTATGAAGAAGTCACAGGGACAATCCTCGAACTAGAAAAGGTGGGGATCATCCGGCCAGCACACAGTCCTTACAACTCCCCAGTATGGCCTGTGCGCAAAGCAGATGAAACCTGGAGAATGACAGTAGATTACAGGGAACTTAATAAAGTTGTTCCCCCTTTGCACGCTGCTGTTCCCTCGATAGCTAACATGATGGATCGGCTAAGCCATGAGTTGGGGACATACTACTTTGTGGCAGACTTGGCCAATGCTTTTTTCTCTATTGATATAGCCGCAGAGAGTCAAGACCAATTTGCCTTCAGTTGGGAAGGGAGACAATGGACCTTTACAGTGTTACCCCAGGGCTATTTGCATAGCCCCACCTTGTGCCATGGGCTGGTGGCTGCTGACCTGGCTAAATGGAAACAGCCAGAGGTAGTCCGCATGTACCATTATATTGATGATATTATGCTAACTAGTGATTCTCTTTCAGAATTGGAGCAAGCAGTCCCTACCCTGCTATCCCATTTGAAAGCATGTGGCTGGGCAGTTAACGAGAACAAATTACAAGGACCTGGGTTATCTGTTAAATTCTTGGGAGTTGTCTGGTTGGGTAAGACAAAAGTTATCCCTGATGCAGTTATAGATAAGATTCAAGCATACCCCGTGCCCACTATGGTAAAACAGTTACAGGAATTCTTAGGTTTGTTGGGGTATTGGCGAGCATTTATACCGCATTTGGCTCAGTTACTACGCCCCTTGTACAACCTTATTCGAAAGGGGGTTCGCTGAGATTGGACTGAGCAGGCGCAAGGTTCATTTGAAGCTGCTAAGAGAGCTGTCAAGGTGGCACAGGCCTTGAATGTGTTTGATCCTGCCAGGCCCTGTGAGCTGGATGTTCATGTAACCTCAGAGGGGTTTGGATGGGGCTTGTGGCAGCAGACAGAGCGCCTACGGCAACCTATTGGGTTTTGGTCCCAATTGTGGAAAGGTGCTGAAGTTCGTTACTCATTAGTAGAGAAGCAGCTGGCAGCTGTGTATGCTGCCCTCCTGGCAACTGAGAGTATTACAACCACAACACCAGTTACAGTCAAGACAACATACCCTATTGCTGGATGGGTGAGAGATTGGGCAACTAAACCACGCAGTGGTATGGCCCAAATGTCCACCCTGGCCAAGTGGGGTGCCTACCTGCAGCAATGCTGTGCTCTTAGCACCAGCCCATTGAGGGCAGAACTGCAGGAAGTCTTGGGTCCAGTCACCTATGCGACCTTAGAGTCAGGTGCAACTGGGGCTCAGGAGGCAGAACCTGAAGTCAGTCCCTACCAGGAGGGGTGGGTGCCCATCTCCGAGGATGCCTGGTATACTGATGGTTCCAGCAGGGGCCAACCTGCCAAATGGATGGATATCGCCTTCCATCCGGCCACTGAAACTATTTGGATGAACACGGGTATAGGCCAAAGCAGCCAATGGGCAGAATTAAGAGCTGTTTGGCTAGTTGCCCATAATGAACCTTCACCTCTGGTAATCTGTACTGACAGCTGGGCCATCTATCGTGGACTTACCCTTTGGATTGCTACTTGGCACATTAACCAATGAATGGTAATGCACCGTCCACTATGGGGTCAGGCTATGTGGCAGGACTTATGGGAAATAGGACACCAGAAGCAGGTGACAGTATATCATGTCATAGGGCATGCCCCTCTAGCCCATCCTGGGAATGATGAGGCAGATACGTTGGCAAGGGTGCGATGGTTGGAGACTGCACCTGCAGGTGATATGTCACAGTGGCTCCACCGGCGCCTGCTCCATGCAGGACAGAAAACTATGTGGGCTATGGTTAAGGCTTGGAACTTGCCTGTGTTCTATGCAGAGGTACTTGCAGCCTGTGAGCAATGTGCAGTATGTTCCAAGGAACACCCTCGGAGATCACTGGTGTCGCCTGGACAGATTCAGAGGGGTCATGTTCCACTGACACGATGGCAGATAGACATTATTGGACCCTTACCAAAGTCAGAAGGGTACCAGTATGCAGTCACTTGTGTAGATACTGCCACCGGGGTGCTTGCTGCTTACCCTGCTCGTAACCCTGACCAGAGGGCAGTCATACAGGCTCTGGACCGCCTGAGTGCTGCATATGGGCGACCGCTGGCCCTTGAAAGTGACAATGGTACCCACTTCACTGGTTCAATGGTGAGGCAATGGGCTCAAAAGCTGGGGGTGGACTGGAAGTACCATGTTCCCTACCACCCCCAGGCTGCTGGTATCATTGAGCAGTATAATGGACTCTTAAAGCAGGGACTGCGGCAGGAGGGGGGCACCGGCTCTCTTACTGGATGGACACGCCGCTTATGGACAGTACTCCGGATTTTGAATGAGCGACATCGACGGGGGAGGCCAGCTCCAGTAGAGGCCCTCCTGCATCGGACAGCTGCCCCCATTCAGTTGCAGATATGCACCAAGGACATTTTACTCAAGCCAGGTTTCGGACAGCAGGGCAACGTGCTCTTACCTGCTCCAACAGCCCTTCTTAAAGGACAATGGCTTCAATGGACTTGGCCCTGGACTGTACAGGCCCCCCATCTGAGATGGGTGGCCTTGTTGGCACCATGGGGAAAGGGGCTAGAGGTGGACCTCCAGTTAACTCCTTGGGCAACCAGCACCTGGCCACCTAGGGTAGAAGTGTATTATCCCTTGAGCGCTCAAGGGGACAGCATTTTGAAGGGCACCTTTGTAATTTCTTTATGGCCAATAATGAGTTCTCCTATTTTACTACACATAGAACCAGCAGATGCTGGTGTATTGGCCAATAAGGTTTGGTATGCCCGCTCAGGGCGGCCTCTGGTGCCAGCTACGGTGCTGTCTGCAGACAAAACTCTGGCCTGTATTCTGCCAGAGGGAAAGGATTTGCCTCTCTTGGTGCCACTGACAGCTCTCTCATTTCGCCCATAGTTTTTGATCTGTTAATACTATTGCTGTAGTTGGTACTATTTCTGTTTATGCAATGTATCCCACTCCTTGCACAGTGACCATCATGGAAGATGCCTGTGGTTTAGATTGTAAAGCGAGCAAAAGGGGTGGAATGTTGGTCAAATAAGTTTGTAAATATGATATATATGTTTGCTCGCTTGTGACTTATATTGGGTGTGGGGGACAGGCTATAAGCAGGCCAGGTCGTTGTAGCCTAAGGTTTGGTTTTAGGACTAAGCTTTTCCCCACACCCTTGACTGATTGTATGATCTGGGTGGTGCACTCTCATGAGGAATCCAATTATGCTTTGGGTAAGTAACTTTGTATCAGAGACTTCCTTGTTTGTATATTGGATTAAGGGATTTTGGTTTTTCACACTATAAAGTGGGACAGACCAGGAGGTGGCTCACTCAGTTCCTGCTATCACGATTGCAGGGGCTTCCCTGATCCCTTGCCTTTCATGGGAAAAGCTGGTTTTCTGCTTTACCCTTGTCTTCTTTTGTGGTTTGCCTGTCTTGGTGAGACACCAATAAATAGGATGGCCCCCCAATCCTCTGACTCCGCCATTTCTTTATCGTCTGCCTGAATCCAATGGGAACCTGCATGTGAATGGCCACGATGGCGGCTCCTGGCCTTACATGTATATTTTCTGAATCATATGCATTAGTATATATACCCATTGTATGGCTAGTATTTGCAGCCATTGCTGCCATTCACTTGCAGGTTTTAATTGAATTCAGAAAGACAGTGTAAAGCCAGTATCCAAGGCCACCATCACAGCCACCTGGCCCATGAAGGTTCACATTGGATTTGAACAGTTGGTAAAGAAACAATGGAGCCAAAAACCGGTGGGCCATCATCTTTAATCCTAGCTTGCACCCGGCGGGCAAGTAAAAACACACACTAGGCTTCAAAACCCATTCACATTCAGTGCTCACAAAGCTACTGACTTATCCGAGTTTCCTAGAATCAAAGGTTTCTAGCTCACCAGCCTTATTCACCTCTGTTCTCCATCTCCTTCCTTCTCCCTGCACAAACTCTGCACAAACTGGCTTCTTACTCAACACTCCACCATCTTGGCTGCTTCTCCTGGCCTCCTCCACGTGGCCTTTCTCTGATCTCCTCTCTGCTCTCTCCTTTAATGATAATCTCAGGAACCAAGAGAGCAAGCTCCCGTTCTACCCCCATTTTAAAGTGTAGAAATCAAAACCTTTAATCCAATATACAAAATAGGGAAGTCTCTAATACAAAGTCACTTATCTGAGGCATGATGGGATTGTACCATCCCACATCAAAAAGGGTGGGAAAGGCTTAGTCCTAAAACCAAGCCCCAGGCTACAAGGATCCTGCCTGCCCACAGCCCACCCCCAACACACATTAATATCACCTGGGGGACAGGCTTCCATGTGGGCAGTGCCATCTTTAACAAAGTGAGCACAATATATTTTATCTGCCCAACAGACAGTAAATAAACAGTGGAGGCAAAAAATGGTGAGTCATTCCTTTATGAAAATCTCGCACCGGCCAATGAGCAAACGCACAGGGCTCCAAAAGCCATGACACATTCTCAGGTTTCACAACCAGGAGAATCTTCCCCAGTTCCTCCTAGAATCAAAGGTCCCACCAGTCTCATTCTAGTTTTCAAAGCCGCTCAGCTCTGGTTCCCTATCTGCACATATTCTCTTTCTCTGCCAACAGAGTTTCTTTCTCAGCACTCTGCATTCTCTCTGCTCTCACTCTACAAACATGGCTTCTTTCTGCCTCTTCTCCTTTTTATCTCTCTTTTCAAAACTTTCTGGCATGCAAACCTCTCCTTAAGCAAACATTAGCAAAACAATGGCCCTTCCCAAACAGGAAGGTAATTTGCAATTTCACAGACCACATATACCTGGTGCTGCCCAGCCCCCAATGCAAACTATAAGTCAGCAAACATAGAAATCATATTTTAAAAACTTATTTGACCAACACACATATAAATATATATACATATATATGTTGGGCAAACAAGTGTGTAAAAAGTGGGTTAGGCTTGCCTGCTTATATTTTGCCTAATTGGTGCATGAGCACAGGCAGCATCATGTGTGTATAGTCTATGTAAGGTCTCTGGTACTTGCCCTCAGGGCGGCAGATTGCAAATCATAGATTTCCTTCCTGCTTGGTAGGGGCCACTTTTGCTATTCTCTTCCAAAGAAGCAGTTTTTTTTACCCAACCTGTTTTCGCTGTTGAGGGGAGAGAGAGAAAGAGAGAGAGAGAGAGAGAGAGAGAGAGAGAGAGAAGCAGTTTTTCCCTGCTTGCTTGCTCATCTGCCATTGTGAGACAATAATAAACGGAATGGTCCACCATTTTTTGGCTCTACAGTTCCTTTACCATCTTCCCAAATCCAATGAGACAGTGCATGGCCATGGTAACCAGCCTTACATATATCACCATATATATATATATATATATATATATATATATATATATATAATCTTATGAATAATTTGACAGTAAGTTCATAAAAATGATAACATATATGTAAAGCCAGTAGCCACAGCCATCATTACAGCCGCCTGGCCCATTCAGGTTCACATTAGATTCAGACAGACAGTAATAAAACAACGGAGCCAAGACCTGGTGGGCCATCATCTTTATCCTAGTTTGCACCCAATGGGCGAGAAATAGACACAGTGGGAAAACACTTCCCTTTCCATTCAGGACTCCCAAAGCCACTGACTTATCCGAGTTTCCTAGAATCAAAGGTTTCTACCTCACCAGCCTTATTCACCTCTGTTCCCCATCTCCTTCTCTCTGCACAAACTCTGCACAAACTGGCTTCTCCCTCAGCACTCTGCCATCTTGGCTGCTTCCCTTCTCCTCCATGTGGCCTTTCTCTGCTCTCCTACAGCATGGGCTCCTCCTAGAGTGTAATTCCTCTTTCTCCCTGAACAACATGATCTCTCTTCCTTTTAAAACCTTTTGGCATGAAAGCCCGCCCCCAACACATATTAACATAATCACGGCCATCCCAAGCAATAACCTGGGCAACAGGTTTCCACGTGGGCAGTGCCATCTTTAAAAAAGTGAGCATAATATTTTATCTGCCCAACAGTCCACCCCTATGCTCACTTTACTACCCACAATCTACACCACCAGCATCTCTGTGCAAGCAAATTAGGTACATTACACAAATTACTACAACATGACAAATCATACAGTTTCAACAATTACAAAGGTACATTTCACCAGTCTCTGAGCACTTTGCCAAAAGCACAAAATGTCCTCTGCCTTCTTTCTAGGTGTTTGAAAGGCTTCCTAGGGCAGGGGAAGGGCCTCCAGCAAAGTCGCCTCCCACCTCCATCAGGGTATTTCACATTGTCCAAAATCCCTAAGTCCATCCAACAAAGGAGCCAGTGCCCATGGTTGTAGTCCAGGAAATCAGTCCACGCACATGAGGCCTCAGCCATGCCCTTCATCTCTGCCGTCCTGACAGGTCCTACACTGTCCCAAGGAGGAGTCCGTGGCAATGGCAGTCAGCATTTCTAGTTCTGCTCCAGAGAGCATGATGGCCTTCACCCCTAGGTCCTAAAATCGCAGATATACCAGGGGCATGGCAGGTACTTCTTGCTGCTGGGCTCTCACCTTCTGGATTCTCCTCATCCTTCAAAAAAAGAACTGGAAACACCAGCTTCTGCTGCCGGGTTCGAGCCCCGGGCCACCGCCACTTTCTGCTCTGGGGGCCTTGTGGCCCCGGACCCAGCCTCCTGCAGCTGCTGGCTCTGCACAATGTCCAGGGCAATCTGCAACTCACGAACCTGTGATTCCTTCTCCAGTGGCTGCTCCATTTCCAGGCAAATCTCGTGAACCTGGTCGGCCTCCTTCTCTGGTGCTTGCTCCAGCTCCAGGGTCAGCATCTCTATCTCCTATGTTTGCTCCAGCTCCTTCCATTGCTCAGTTTGCAGGCCCCAGGCAGCCTCTTCCACAGAGCTCTTGGTTTCCTCACACATGGCTGTAAAAGTCAGCCAGCCTACAGTCTCCAAAAGGACAACCATGGGAAACTGTAACAGCAGCCAGTCCTCTACTCCACTGCTCAAAGGTGGTGGTGGCTCCATACTGAACTGTATCGAATTCTGCCACAGACTATGCCAAAGGTATGGCCAGTAGCCATGGCCACCATCACAGCCGTCTGGCCCATGCAGGTTCGCATTAGATTCGGACAGACGGTAATGAAACAATGGAACCAAGAACTGATGGGCCATTACCTTTAATCCTAACTTGCCCTAGTAGGCAAGTAAAAACACACACTGGGCTCCAAAACCCACTCATTCAGTGCTCACAAAGCCACTGACTTATCCGAGTTTCCTAGAATCAAAGGTTCTACCTCACCAGCCTTATTCACCTCTGTTCCCCATCTCCTTCTCTCTGCACAAACTCTGCACAAACTGCCTTCTCCTTCAGTACTCTGCCATCTTGGCTGCCTCTCCTCTCCTCTACATGGCCTTTCTCTGCTCTCCTACAGCATGGGCTTCTCCTAGAACGTAATAACTCTTCTCTCTGAACAACGTGATCTCTCTTCTTTTAAAACCTTTGGCGTGAAAGCCCTTCCCCAACATATATTAACATAATCATGCCCATCCCAAAAAATCACCTGGGCGATGGGCTTCCACATAGGCAGCACCATCTTTAACAAAGTGAGCATAATATATTTTATCTGCCCAACACGTATATTTGGAAGAATGCTACAACTAAGATAATACTTAGTGGTTAAATATCAAATGCTTTCCTCAGTCATGAGCTAGACAGAAGTGCCCACCATCACCATTTGTGGTAAGGTACCAAAGAACTGTAAATAAAACTTAGTAGTGGCAATGTTGTTTTAAAGAGGAAAAGTCAGGCATTAAAAGAATAAAGGTTATCTGAAGACTTCCTTTCCCTTTCAATAAGAGACAATATTTACATATCCTACACTGATTTTAACTCTTCCTTCCTTCCTTCCTGGAGTCCTGAGAGTAACATATACCTCTAGACAAAGGAATGAGAGGTAGACACTAAAAGATTTGTGAATGTCTTTGATATGTAAAATGACATCACTATTGTGTTACCTTGTAAGTTTTAATATGTAGGAATGTTTTTATAGATCCTATAGACAAATATAAGCTTGTTAATGACTGATTATTGTGTCATGTTCCCCTTCCTTTTCCCCTCAACCTGTGTGTGATCAAGTCTATATAATAAGCTGCAAGGCTATTTTGCACACACACGATTTGGGTTAGCTATACCCCATGTAAGTCATATGTAGCTGGCTTATTAATAAATCTCCTCTTAAAATTCTTCTGTATCCTGCCTTGGTGTCTCTACATAACCCGTGGAATTAAGGTACGCTACTTTACAACACATTTTTTTTATTTTATTAATTTTACTAGGGTGACATCAATAAATCAGGGTACATATGTTCAAAGAAAACATGTTCAGGTTATCTTGTCAATCAATTATGTTACATACCCATCACCCAAAGTGATTGTCACCCTCAATCTAGTTTTCTTTATGCCCCTCCCCTCCTCCTTTCCCTCTTCCTCTCTCCCCACTCCCCGTAACCACCACACTCTTATCAATGTCTCTTAGTCTCGCTTTTATATCCCACCTACATATGGAATAATGCAGTTCTTGTTTTTATCTGATTTACTTATTTCACTCCGTATAATGTTATGAAGATCCCACCATTTTGCTGTAAATGATCTGATGTCATCATTTCTTATGGCTGAGTAGTATTCCATATGTATATATGCCACATCTTCTTTATCCAGTCATCTATTGAAGGGCTTTTTGGTTGTTTCCATGTCCTGGCCACTGTGAAAAATGCTGCAATGAACATGGGCTGCATGTGTCTTTACGTATCAATGTTTCTGAGTTTTTGGGGTATATACCCAGTAGAGGGATTGCTGGGTCATAAGGTAGTTCTATTTTCAGTTTTTGAGGAACCACCATACTTTCTTCCATAATGGTTGTACTACTTTACATTCCCACCAACAGTGAGTGAGGGTTCCTTTTTCTCCACAGCCTTTCCAACATTTGCTATTACCTGTCCTGTTAATAATAGCTAATCTAACAGGTGTGAGGTGGACAACACATTCTTAATACACAATGTCTTAGAGGTCTTAGCCAGTACAACTAGCCAATAAAATGAAATAAAGAATATTAAGATTGGAAAAATAAATAAATAAATAAATAAATGCCATTATTTGAAGATATGGTTGTATACATACAAAATCCAAGCAAATATAAAACAATTAGAAATAATAAAATTTGCAACTTTGCTGTAGAGGAAATCAATATATAAAAAATTTTTAAAAATCAATAACAACTGGCCTGACCTGTGGTGGCTCAGTGGATAAAGCATGGACCTGGAATGTCAAGGTCGCTGGTTTGAAATCCTGGGCTTGTCTGGTCAAGGCACATTTGGAGGTTGAAGTTTTCTGCTCCTCCCCCCTCTCTATCTCTCTCTCTCTCTAAATGAATAAGGTAAAAAAATCAATAATGACTGTTGTGAGACAGTAGAAACATTATTGTCCTCATACATTACTAGTAAAATGATGCAAGTACTGTTGAAAACAGTCTGGAAGTACATCAAAATGTTCCTTTGCAGCATTGAGTTATCATATTATCACTCAGCAATTCTACCCTTCAGAATATACTCAAGGTAATCAAAAATATACATCCTCACAAAAACTATGTGAATATTTAATTAATTTATTTATTTATTCATTTTTTTAGAGATGAGATAGAGAGGGAGAGAAAGAGACAGAGAGAGAGAGAGGAGAGAGAGAGAGGAGGGAGGAGCTGGAAGCATCAACTCGCATATGTGCCTTAACCAGGCAAGCCCAGGGTTTTGAACCGGCGACCTCAGCATTTCCAGGTTGATGCTTTAATCCACTGCGCCACCACAGGTCAGGCACTATGTGAATATTTAAAACTGCACTATACATAATTACAAAAAGGGGAAATACCCCAAATCCAGCACTGATGAATAAATAAACAAAATTGGTATATCCTTACAATGGAATATTATTCAACCATAAAAATGAATGAAAGACTGACACATGCTACAACATGGCTGAAACTAAAAAAAAATGGGAAGTGAAAGAAGCCATTCACAAAAGACCACATATTGTATGCATCTAAAGTGAAATGTTCAAAATAAGCAAAATTATAGATGCAGAAAGTCAATTAGTGTTTGGTGGAGCTTGGGGGAGGTCAGAGAGGGGAAAAACAGGGTTTCTTTTTGGGGTAATGAAAATTAGTGAAATGCTATCTTAATTATAAGTTTCAAGTCATTATGGACCAACCTCTAAAAAAAAGTTAATTGAATTTTTCTTTGTCACACTTATATTCATCTTCCTTATGCCAGTCTTCATATTTCTCTCTCCTTCTGAGCTAAAGCTTCTTAGTTGAGTACTAACTAGACTGCTAGAATGAAGGGAGGGAAACAAACCAAAAATGACAACTGGTAGGGGTGAGCTTGCAGAATAATGAGAAAAAAAAAGCTCTTCTCCCTTGCAAATGTCACTGCTTTATCCCTGTACGAAATATTGGGTTTTCCCTTTCTGACTGATAAAGTTATACTATTTTGGTCCTGCAGATAATCAACCAGATTTGTACCTAAATTAACCACAGTTCTTCATTCCTTAAGCAGTAGTTACATGATCAAGGCTCCAGAAATATTTTCAGCATGAAATATGACTTGGGATGATACGATTACTGCAGTTCAAGAAACAATACCTAAAAAAAAAACATTCTGGAAGAAGGAAGAAAACTACAGGAGTATATTTGCTGAAGGACATAGCGGGTTACTGACATTGTTCAAGGATACTTAGTGGGTCCCTGCCCATTCAACCTAACTCTAGAGACAGGTGAACAGATTGTAGAAAATATGCTGGACCTATTACTCCCTCAAGGAAACACCTATTAAACACTTCTCAAAACAAGTTAACAGAATCTTTATTTAAAAGCAAACAGTGAATATGCTTAACACAATCATTCGTCCTACCTATCCAACAAGGCAGACTCCCAGATTTTCAACTGGAAATTCATTATTTTCTGCTTTCCTTTATAGTACATATCCTGTGAACCATAACAACTTCACTGTACTAACTCAAATGTTCTCTCAATTATGAAGACTTTGACCAATTATATGCCATACTGTAAGTTAATGTTTCCATTATTTCTGGGAATAAACCATACATAACAAAGATAATGCACCTCAGTTTCCATGCAAAGCCTTATGAACATCTAAATGTAAAAAGCAAAAATCACACATTCATAAGGAGGAAAAACAATCAAAATAGCTGTTTTTATTGATTATACTTTCATATGTTCTAGAAAAAAAAACACAGCTTAATTAGAAATGAGGCAGAGTTAACTTAATGTTATCTTACAAGACCATCTTTATCAAACTATTGGGATATAATTTTTCCCAGCATTCCATGAGATAGCAGAGGCCGTTTTTCTCCCTGCAGTGGTGATTTAAGGAATTAGCATGCAGAGAAACGATAAGGAGTCATGCTTTTCCAGTTTCTGCCTGTTAGAGATAGTTGTAATTTTACGGTCCTGCAGGTTTGTACCTAAATGAACTCCAGTTCTGCATTCCTTTCCCCATTTCTTAGGAGATCAAGGCTCCAGAAATGTAAATGTGTTTTCTAAGCACTTCTGTCATTCGGCTGGTTCCCTGAATAATGGGTCAAACGAAACTTTGACAGTTGTTCACCAACAAACGTGTGGGACTCATGGTCTGTAACAGTGAGGCGTTGTGCTTTCAAGCAGCTTTAGAAAATGAAGAGCCCTTCTCTGAAAAGCCTCCTAGCTGGCATCTCCTTACATCGCCTTGGCCAAAATCAGATCAAGGTCTGGTTCCTAAGGGGCATGGGACTGAATGGTTTGGAAGAGCCAGCATCAGGGATTGCATGGTCACCAGAGAGGTGGTCTCCATCCCCAGGACCACAAGACTACCTTTGCTGTTTTAGGAAGCAAGACTCAATGCCAGCCACCGAATGGCAGGGGACATGCCTGCTGAACAAGACATGGACCCCATATACTGGACCAGGGAGGGAGGGGCGCCACATTCATTGAGACTCAATTGATTTTTCAATAGCATCTGACATTTATTTACTATAAGGAAAAGACTTTTGTCCAGGTAGTGTAGAAGAGCTGGGCAGAGTGCAGGGGTCACTGTGATGAACAAAAGGCACACATCAGAGAGACAGCTGCAAAGTCAGAAGAGAAGTGGATGCTGGGCAAAACTAACAGGTCCACAGGAGACTAACAGGTCCACATAAGTGACTCAGGCACCCCCGGGGCCTGGCAGCCAGGCGGCAGGAGCAGAAGGTGTCTCTGGGAGTAGGGAGGGAATGGGTCCCGCTGACGGCGGCGAAAGGCTGGTCGGCCCCTCTAGGAGGTGGTGAGCTGCTGGAATCATTGTCCAGGGGCTGTGACCAGCTCAGATACCACCTGGGGGAGATGAGATAGAGCTAGCTCTCTGGAGGCTGCAGTCTGTCTGTCGGTGGGAGTCGGCGGATGGTGACGGCGGATGGAGCCGCAGCGCAGGTCTCTGGGCACATCCATGCAGGCCTGGCAGCCTGGCAGGGAGAGGCTGGCAGCGGCCGGGCCGTGGGGGTCTGTCCAGTGTGCCATGGGAGCCCAGCGCGCGGCGGGAGCCCAGCGCGCGGCTGGAGCCCAGGACAGAGTCCAAGGGTGCACGGGAGGGAGGGGCCGGGCTGGCGGGGGTGGGCGGCGGCGCGCTCCAGAGCGAGGCCCAGCGGCAGCGGCAGGAACGGAAGAGCGCTATTCCTGGAACAAAGGCAAGCACTACGCGGGAGGGGACAGGAGCTCGGGGGAGACCACAGCGACCGGAACGTCGGGGAGGGGGAGGCGCGGCGGGAGGACGCCCGTGGCGATGGGGGCCGCAGCCACTGGCATGGGGACCCTCCCCCGAGAGCACCTGTCCCCAGGCCCGAGGGTCTCGCGGCCTAGAAGTCCTCGTCCTCCACCCATCCAAAGACCCGCTTCATCTCGGCCAGGAAGCCCCGGTAATCATTGAGCAGGGGGCTCTCCTTCCTGATGTAGGGGATCACCCACTGCAGGGCAGGCCCGGTGAGGCGGGTGATGAGGAACGTCACCTTCAGGGCATCGCTGGAGAACAGGGTCTCGTCCACCAACATGTAGGCGCCGGTCTGCACGATGAACTCCGGGAGCCGATCGGTATCTCCGTCAAACGTCTCGGGGAAGGGAATCGGGTTCCTCCACCGACGCGTGCGGGGCCTGATGGGCAGGGCCAGGAGGGCCTTAATCAGCTGCACTCGGCCGTCCATCGCGCCGCTCTGGTTCTGGCTCGTCTGGGCAGGGCGGGGCTGGGCGGGGTGGGCGGGGCGGTGTGGAGGGAAGTGCGTGTGTGCACGGGCGGGCCCTTGGCTGCGGTGGGCGGGGGCAGAGCGAGGTACCGGAGCGTGCGCGGGCTCCGCCCACAAGGAGGCCGGAGGGATGGGGGTGGGAGAGGGGGAGAGGAGTGGAGCTCTGCCCTTTCACTCCTTCAGCCCCTCAGCCCCGATATCCTCTGCTGAACTTGGGCTCTGGGTGCCACTTAAGTGAGGTCCTGTGAGCACATTTTCCTGCTGATGGATGAATCGCTCAGCCAGAGAAGTATTGCACTGCTGGTGAAAGATGTGGTGGCCTTGCACCAAAATGGAAAAGCCCCAAATGTTAGCCAGCATAATTCAGAGCAGGATATTGAAATAATGCACCATGACTGATTAATGTAAACAGGGTTAAATGATAGGAAATCTCTTAAAGTGCTATATGAAGAGGCCACAAGAGAATCGCCAACCAAGGGTCCTTAGAACCAAGTCAACACCAACAGGAATCCCCAGTTTGGGGTGCACTGAAGAAGGACACTTTATTTGGTGCAAACAGCTCAACTGTGACATAGCCCGGCTGGCTGTGACAACACCAGGGCTGTGGAACAGCTCAGGAATGTTACAGCTCAATTGTGAAGCAGCACAGCACGACTGTGAGGAGTCCCCGAGGGGAGGCTCCTCTCCTGCTAGACAGCTGTGCTCTGTCCTGCCCTGCCCTGCCCTGCTCTTCTCTGCGCCACCTGCTCCTTTCTATCTTCTACGTTTCATCTTTGGAGGTTCACCTCCAGCCAAGGAAACACCAAGTGTTCAGTCAAAAGTGAAAGTGCTCTCTCGGAGGCAGTGCGCAGCAGACTTACATAGACAGAAGTCCCCAACCTTGGGTCCCAATTAGCCTGTACTCACGCAAATGAAGACTCCAAATCCTCACAATTTGATAGGTCCAAAAAAGCACTGTTCTGATTGGTCCAAATGGAGCCACTCTGATTGGTTGGTGAACATGCTGATGGGGGATATGGCTGCACGGCCCCATAAGTGGGGGGGCACTCTCAGTCTTACTGGGTGAAGTACAATTCCAGGAATTACTGTATAAGGGTTGGTTCAGATGGTTGGGGGTGGGGGTTGGGTGGGGTAGGGGTGAGGATGGGTGGGGGTAAGGTGAGGGTGGGACGATGGAGGGGGAGAACAGTGCGGGCTCCCAGTTCAGTGCAGGCTCTTCCCTGAAGTGCAGTTTGCGTGACAGATCCCTGTGAAGAAATGGCTGCTAGGCTCTGTTTTTGTTTTTCATTTGAGTCCAGCTGGCCACCAGGAGCCCCTCTTAGTAGGTATCTTCCTTCTTGGAGTGGACAGGAAATATAGGTGTAGAAAACAAAACACAAAAGTAAGAGTCGTTGGATGCTTTCCAACCATGACGTTATAATTTCTATACGTAAGAATAAAGAAATGGAACAACTAGGGAATTAACCAATTGAAGGAGGAGAATCTAACTATTAAAGGTTATATCTGAATTCATTTGTTGGCCAAGTGCAAAATTAATATAAATCCTCCACAAGCTTTTATAGAGGCAGAAAACAACCAGTTAAAATAGGTAATGGTGGTGGATCCCGGTCGGGGTACCTGTACAGAGCCTGTCTCTCTATCTCCCCTCCTCTCACTTGGAAAAGAGTAAAAACAAATAGGTCATGGTGTTCAAGACTCAGTTCAGGAAAGCAATTAAAAGGAAATAATAGTGCCTCGGAATATATTTGGAAAACAGTAGAGGCCATTTAAAGAACATTTTTAAATGTTAAAGAAGACTCAAACAAACAGAAATGCATACACACGTGTGAGAGGAAGGCACAATATCTGAAAGATTTGCATCTTCCCTGTGTGAGGACGTAGAGGAGGTGTGGATGGAGGCGCTGCACCGGGAGGTGCACATGCTACCTCAGGAACTGGAGAAGCTGATGGAAAAGGCCCGGCAGGAGCTAGATGAACTACAGAGTCAGCTGCTGCCCCGTACCAATACGGTGACAGCAAATTTGCCTCCACGTCCTTGAGTTCTAACAATGCCTGGTGCACCCATGACCTTATAAGTGTAAAATATCACCTTATGGTGCACCTGGCTAACTCAGAATTATTCACACTTAAACAAAACATTCAAAGTATATGAAACAACAATTTTCTGTCATTGGACATCAAGCAGCCAGGGTAGTGTTCCCTAAGAGTGAAAAAAAGAAAAATATAAAGACATGAGGTGACCCCTACGATTGGCTCAGCTCATTGTCAGGCGCAAACATTCAACCACCTTGCTTTGCGTGTGTGTGTGTGTGTGTGTGTGTGTGTGTGTGTGTGTTGGTTTGCTTATACAGTACTTACTGATCCAAAATAGAAAGTAAGATGTGAGTCTCCTGGGTCTCCCAAGGCTTTATCTTGGTTCTTGCCCTGCAGATCTTACCTTTCTTTTGAGAGTGTTTAACACCAACCCCCACCCACCCACACAGCCCTGTAATGTATCTTTCTCCAGATCCAGGCTCTTCTATCCAGACTGGCACCTCTCATTGCCACTTAAAACCTCTCTGAGGGAGTTAGGGTGGCAGAGTGAAACAGGCCTAAGTACTGTACTCCCTGGCCTGTGGATGGGGACAGCTCAGGGAACCGGGGACAGACAGCTCAGGGAATCTCGAACAGCTGAGGGAAGACGCCACACGTTTGTCTGGGCAGCCAGTGGAGCCAGGCATCCAAGCCACATCTGAGTCGTGACAGAGATTCATTGCTGGATTCCCATCACAAGATTGGGAAGGCCATCTGTTGTCACCCGTGGCTGTGCCAGTGTAGAAATGGAGTCTGGTTAGTAATAATACCTTCTGCACATCTAACTTTTCAGCCCTTTACAAACTGCTCAGTACCCAGAACAGCATTTCTGAGAATCTCTGGAGAGAGGGACACATACGGAGGTGACAGTATACTGGTTGGTGTGGAGTGAGCATAGCTTGGTGGGAATAGCCCATGGCCTAATGTTTTACAAACAGAACTTAATAATAAGGATATAGGTAAAGACCCAGCTGTTATGGGAGACCAGGGGAGGTTCTTTGAACTTTGCATACTGAGGAACCCCTCAGGCAGGGCATGTAATGTTGAAGCTTGGTTCCCTCTAAACTAGATGGCAGCAGCACAGGACCTGATACCTGCAGCCCAAGATCTTTATGCGATCCCAGGGACAGACCCATGCCCGGCCACCCAGCATGGCACACCTTCAGGCAGGACAGACTGTCACAGTCTTTCTCTCATTTCTCATGGGGAGAGTTTCATGACCACAGTGATAAGCTAATTTGATGGATGTTTAAACCATGCTAAGTTGTACAGAGGGCATATAATTTTATTTCAGTAGAATCTTTATACAAAGAGTGGGAATGTACAGTAGTCTACCCTTACTCATGGTTTCGCTTTCTGACATTTCAGTTATCCGTGGCCACCTGCGGTCTGAACATGTTAAATGGGAAGTTCCAGAAATGAGCAATTCATACGGTTAAAAGTATGTGCTGTCCCGCTGCACCCGTCCCAGGGTGTGAAGCTTCCCTTTGTCCAGCCTATCTACACCGTATAGGCTACACCTCACCGCCCCATTAGTCACTTAGTATCCATCTCAGTTATCAGATCAACCGTCAAGGTATATCACTGTGCTTGTGTTTAAGCAACCTTAATTTTACTTAATAATGGCCCCAAAGTGCAACATGGTAGCGATCTGGATATGCCAAAGAGAAGTTATAAAGTGTTATGTGCATATAGGGGAGGAAAAGAGTATATGTATGGTTCAGTAATATCCACGGTTTCAGGCATCTACTGGGGGGTCTTGGAACATAGGCCCCACAGATAAGAAAGGGAGGAGTCCTTCTGTATTGATACGTTTAAGGCACAATGTGACCGATAATCTTTAACTGACCTACCTCTCTGGATTCTGCCCTTACTAAGACTTTATAAGACCAGACAGTGTGGTACAATGAGAAACACTTCAGACTTAGGGACTAAGATTCTAATGCAGGCTTGATTAGAAATTAACTGCGTGCTCCCTGCTTTCAGTTTTGGTCCTCATGACTTCTGAAATGACGTTCTGCAGAACCATGCTGGTCATTCTATGTCTGCCTTACTTTAGCAGCAACAGAAGATGCCCAACCCCTATGTCCAGGTGTGCATTTGGGGTCTTCATGTAGTGGCCAAAAGGATCACTTCACATAGGAAGGTGTTAGACTATGTACTGCATTTCTTACTGGCACAAAGGAAGATATTCAGTCCCAGCCTGGAGATGACTCAGCCTGCCACCGAGCCCCCTGACATCAATGTCCCAGATCAGAAGGCTCAGAGCTCCACCCTGGTACGTCCTCAGTGGCAGAACCACCAGCTTTCTTGACTCACACTTGTAGGTTTACATTGCAAATAGTAAAAATGTACAAGTGGGAGCTTCTCCAACAGGCAAACTTGATTACAAGACCACCGGTATTTTTACAAAATCCAAGAAACCAAAGCAACAAACAAGTGCCACGGGACAGGGACAAGGATATCACAGGAGAGCTCAACAGCAGGTCTAAGTAAAAGTATCTAAAGAGATGACTTTAAAGAGACTTAGCAGGAAATTAATTCGTCTTGGGGTCTAGTTTGATACCTAAGAATTAACAGAACAGAGACTATGGTTGGCTCAACTAAGGTGAGGCAACAAGTATCAAACCAAATAGCTATGGCAGGAAACTCAGTCACAGAGCCAAGAAGGGTTTGGGCGCATTGGGACATTCTCAGAGAAATGGTGCCGTCTGGACAAACCAATCAGCCTGTGACTACTGTCTTTACCCTGTAGGCTACGCACATAGGACGTATACATTTTGATATCTTTCTGTATATAATATTCCGAGATCCTTTATGTAAGTACAAATGAACACATTGTAAACAAGGAAAACAACCGAAAGACAAAGACATACCCAAAGTCACTGTCCCGTAAAGGCAAATTGGGTCAAATCCATCCAAAGCTGATGTTTTAGTAGGCTTTCTTTCTTTTAGTTGGCATGCAAAGGGTGAGTTTTATTTCTATAGAATTATTTTTTAGTTGCATTTCAGAGTGGTTTTCTCAAATAAATGTTTCTTTGGTTACTTTTGGCATCATTCCAGAGAATTTAAATGGCTAGTTTTGAAATAATTTTCAGCAGTTTCACCCTGGAGTGGGTCCGTAGAGCTCCTCTCATTGCCATGTCAGAAGTAGCCCTGTGACTTACCCATTTTGGTTCTGTCTTTACAAAGATTGTATAAAACCAGGCTCTGTGATGTCATGAGAAACTTAAGAATTAGGGGACCAAGTTTCTGGTATCAGTTTAAACAGGATCTAGCTTTGTGCCCACTGTTTCCAGTTCTGGTCCTCTGACTTCTTATATGTTCTTTTGTAGGACCATGCCAGCTACCCCACCTTAGCAGGGTCAGAAGATTTCCCTGCACACTCCTACAACCCTCAAATATGTATCTGTGGCCTTCATGTAGTGGCCAAAGTGTCACTTCTCACAGGGAGCTATTTATTTACCTGTTCCCTTTATTTCCTTAACAGAAGGTTAAACCTCAGGCATCACCAGTTGGCCAAGGCATCTTGGGGGAGCTGGTATCTCACGTTGGGGCTGGGGCATCCAGTGTCCAAGTGTCAGGGCCTAGTAGTGAGAAGGTGAAAAGAGCATGGGCTCTCTCTAACATACTAGGACACATCTGGAAATAGCTCATCTTGTGGCTTGCCATAGGCCAGGGGTCCCCAAACTACGCCCGCGGGCTGCATGCGGCCCCCTGAGGCCATTTAGCCGGCCCCCGCCGCACTTCTGGAAGGGGCACCTCTTTCACTGGTGGTCAGTGAGAAGAGCATAGTTCCCATTGAAATACTGGTCAGTTTGTTGATTTAAATTTACTTGTTCTTTATTTTAAATATTGTATTTGTTCCCGTTTTGTGTTTTTACTTTAAAATAAGATATGTGCAGTGTGCATAGGCATTTGTTCATAGATTTTTTTATAGTCTGGCCCTCCAGCGGTCTGAGGGACAGTGAATTGGCCCCCTGTGTAAAAAGTTTGGGGACCCCTGCCATAGGCTGCATACAGCAACCTGATATACAGTGCCACACCCTCACACAGGGCATCTATTAGGCAAATAAGTTGGTGACATCTGTATTTTTGGGGTTTGCTCACTTCTATTGTTAAAAATGGCTGCTGGCCACGTGATTGCATTGCCTAGGTGATATTGTTAATTACCTTCATGCTTGGGAAGGGGCTTAGTTATGCTAATGTCTGCTGGAGGCAGGGTTGTCCCATGAAGAGTGTTAAGAAGGAGGAGCTAGGAGGCCATTTTGGAGGAGACCACATTGTTGCAGAGGAGGCAGGCAGCCAAGATAGAGGCGTGCAGATGGGGAAAAAGAAGTGACTGAGGCTAGTGGGACCTTTGATTCTAGGATAACCTGATCTGTTAGTGGCTTTGTGAGTGCTGAGGGAGTGGGTTTTGGAGCCCAATGTGTTTGTCTTTACACGCCTGCCAGGTGTGAGCTAGAATAAAAGGTAATGGCCCACCGTTTCTTGGCTCCATTGTTTCTCTACCGCCTATCCGAATCTAATGGGAACCTGCTCGAGCCAGGTGGCTGCTACCGCCGCGACTACTGAGCTTACAGCATCACTGCCTGGTACACTTCCTTGCTTCACAACTGGAATCACCTGCAAAGATTTCTTCTCCTACAGGGCTGGATACCTTTCACATACCTAGAAACTCAAAAAATGATCCCTGCGTCAGCCACCCTAGCAACCCACTCCTGGCTTTGGGGATGTCTGAAGTATTTCACAAGCCAATAAAATGGGTGAATACAACAGATCTGTGGGAGAGCTATTCACAAGGCTTTCTGCTCTTCCTTTCAAACACAATTTCCTACACATACTCATACAGGACACATGGGATTGCTTTAAAAATAATCCCCTAGCAGTAGGAAAGAGAAATCAAGCCCAATTGACTGTGGGTTGATATTCAATGTAGATACATGATGGGACATGCAGTGGCTCTGCCTTATTTTCCCACTTCCATGTGTTTGAACATTTTCATAATGTTTGTAAATGCAGTCTGTCTTGGTGAGCAACTGCAAGTTCAGGTCCTCCTGAACATGAAGTGCTTTATTGAGCTTGTGATTCTCTGGACAGCAGTAAAACACAGCCTCTCAGTACACACTGTGCATTGGAAATTGCGGTCAGAGAAAAAGGGTCAGAGGCTCTGGAGATGTGGCCTAATCCTAAACTTTGAAATTTATTGAAAGATGTTTGGGGCCTGACCTGTGGTGGCGCAGTGGATAAAGCGTCGACCTGGAAATGCTGAGGTCGCCGGTTCAAAACCCTGGGCTTGCCTGGTCAAGGCACATATGGGAGTTGATGTTTTCAGCTCCTCCCCACCTTCTCTCTCTGTCTCTCTCTCTCTCCCTTTCTCTCTCCTCTCTAAAATGAATAAATAAAAATTTAAAAAAAATTATAAAAAAAGAAAGATGTTTGGGAGGTGAGTGTCCTGACCATATTTATGTTTTCCAGAGATCATATTATCCCAATGAGGAGGATGAATTTGGCATTGGTGGGGATAAAAGCCTGGGAAGAGGTAGACCAGTGACAGGAATCTTGTAGAGAGTTTAGGGGGAAATAATTTGTATTTAAACCAAGGCAAGGCTGGTAGGTATGGAAAGTGGGGGATGGATTCCAGACACCACAGGGAGTGGAATATCACGAACTAGTATGTTGGGGAGAAGGTCACAACGGTCTCAGAATGACTCCTGATTTTGGGAGGGTGGGGGATGGTGGTGACACCACCCAAGGTAGAAAACCAAGGAAGAAATGAAAGGTATTTTGGTTTTTTAAGAAAAAGCAAGTTCAACTTGGAACATTTCAAGTTTGAACATTTGGGAGTGCCATCAGCAGATAGAGCAGAGGTCGGGAACCTTTTTGGCTGAGAGAGCCATGAACGCCACATATTTTAAAATGTAATTCCGTGAGAGCCATACAATGACCCGTGTATGTTACGCATTATCCAATAAAAATTTGGTGTTGTCCCAGAGGACAGCTGTAATTGGCTCCAGCCACCCACAACCATGAACATGAGCAGTGGGAAATGAATGGATTGTAATACATGAAAGTGTTTTATATTTTTAACGTTGTTATTTCTTTTTAATTAAAGCTTTGTCTGCGAGCCAGATGCAGCCATCAAAAGAGCCACATCTGGCACGAGAGTCATAGGTTCCTGACCCCTGAGTTAGAGTGATGATCGAAGCCTGCTTGGTTACCATGTCGAAGGGCTGGCCCTTGGCATCTAACGTTAGAAAACAAACAAACAAGCAAGACACCCTCATTTTTGCAAGAGCCAAGACTTGCAGCAAACCCACCAGAGACTGAGCTTCAAACCAGAGTACCAATCCACTTTTGTGACTGAGAACTACAGTGGTCAGGATCAACCACCAACATGATGAACTAGGAAGAAGAAGGTGTTCTTAAGAGAAAGACATCCCAGCCAGGTGCATTTGAAGTGAGTTGTGTGGTGAAAAGACCCCAGGAGCCCCAGGTGAGTCACAATATCTTGAAGTTACCTGAGGGTTCTGGGAGGGGGCATGCAGCGGACTTTGCAGTTTTAATCCTTCCATGGCCTGAGCGGCTGAGCATATCCCTGTGCTCCTGGAAAGACGCAAGTGATGGAGAAGCACAGAGAGGGTTGGGTGGCGGCACAGGAAGGAACCAAGTGAGGGCAGGAACTTGG